>NW_027104185.1:435458-670580 GCF_902728285.1 Clytia hemisphaerica
CACACATTCTACGGACAAATCACCAAAGACATAAATAAGCAGAGAGAATCAATACAGGAGCCATGATTATGGGTGAGTATTTTTTATCTTATTTTCTGATGATTCTTTCCAATGCTTTAAATTCACCAATACCTTTTTACTCACGTCTTGGATAACTTGGATAACCTGGCAACAGACATTGCAATGGTTCACTCCACGTGGTTCCATACATGTCACGAAAATTTGAAGCAAATCTACATTATTACACGAATATTACTAGGCAAGTATTCAACGGCCTTGAAATTCGGATGATCTGAAATTAACACGAACTTTCTGCTTTTTCAAGGAAACAACGGCTGGTTTTAATTAAGAGGGATTTTATTAACAGGAAATTTTCACTTCGTGCTAATAAAACGACTAAAAATATTTGTGTAATAAAGAATGTCATTAACTAAGGCGTACAACAAGAACTGACACCTTCCTCTAACCAAAAGTCTCATCATAAACATACAATCATAACGACCATAAGACAAAGAAACCAATAAAGATTTGATTCCTATCCAGATAACATCTAGAACTAACTTTCTTCATTTCTCTATTTCATTCAGACGAGAAGAACATCTTCAATGGTGAGATGAGTATGGAAGACTTCGTTTCACAATCCTATCCTCAACAAATGATGCCTGCAACAACACAACAAGACTTCACCCAAGACAACAATCAAATCGTCACAGAATCAATATGTTACTCTCCGGACATCATAAGGTCTAATCAAAACCAAACTGCATCCACAGGCAGCGCCTTCTCTCACATCGAAACGTATACAAGCAGTGCATGCAGCTTCCCAACAACTACACAAACCAACAGCAACGACTGTAGCTCTTTCACAACCAGCCTCACAGCAATGACAACCTCGACAACAAACACCAACAAAGAGGTCAACGAGCGAGACATTCTTCAATACTTGATTGCTATGGAACAACACAACACATCTGCAACACCCTCAACCTCTACAACTGAAACATGTTTCACGCACGATAACAAAAACGACAGACAATATTTCCAACAAACTCAAACAGTAACCACGCATCAACCATTCTGCACAGAAAACACCTCCCCGACATTCCACCACACGGAAAACACCTCCCCGACATTCCACCACACGGAAAACACTTCCCCGACATTTCACAACACAGACACAACAAACACACCATCCTTTCACAGCGATTCTACCAATTTCTCTTTCTCACAAAGCGATACTTCAGACGACGATCACGAGACCAAGAAAGTCAAACGTTTGTACAAATTCAATCCCAAACCTCTCATTTCCAAGCCCTCCATGCGTCGCCATCGCTACACCAACACGCAAGCACACGAGGACCCCGAATACTTCGAACGACGTCGCAAAAACAACGAAGCTTCAAGAAGATCACGGTTAGCAAGAAGGTACAAAGAATGTCTCATCGTTGAAGAGATGGAAAAGTTGAAGAAAGAAAACGAAGAGCTCAAAGAACAGATTCAAAAACTGAAAGAAGAAAAACAGAACAATATTTAACAAAACCGTCAATCGGGTAATCGTCTCATCACAACACAACAGAAGAAATATCAAATTGTCGAACAAACGCATATCCTTTTTTAAACTAAATGTAAATAATTTTCAACTATTAATTTGTAGGATTTTGTAAAAAAGAAAACATTTTCCCTGTAAATAAACAAAGATCAAAGAAGCAAACAAATACCTTTCTCAATGGTTCCGCATTTTTTTATGTGAATGGTACAAATGATAAAAACGTGGCAATCGATAATGGATGATTTGTATCCCTGTTGCTATGATACGATCCACTAGTTCCCAATCCTCACCACCTCATTTGTCTGCAAACATCTTCTCGTTGAAACCTGCACGATAAATATGAAGAAAGAAGTCACTAAACATTCTGCAATAACAAGATAGAAATTCTAAACTCGCTTACTTAGGAATCAATTTGAAAGAGAATCTCTAAGAAAAACGTTAGTGATAGACGAACATTACTTAAGCTACAATTAGCGCCGAAATGTTAGCAATTTTGGGTAGTTTAACGTTTCAGAATTTAAAGCTCCAGCGAGGATTGCAATTTCAGTACTTCCACTTTGTTTCATTGGATTTTTCATTTGGGAAGGGTTAAGTGACATCCAGGCTATATTCTCAGCCATATTGGAACATTTTTTAGCTTTTAGATTCTGAGATCCTGAGGTCGTAACGTAAGTTTTAAGTCTAATATTTTAAACTTACTCTACTTTCCAGCTGTACTTTAAAGCACTTAAAAATCACTTGCGGTTTTGAAGTTTTCGAGGGAATTCTTTTTTGCCAAGTATTTAGGCGGTGATTGTAGCTATAGGTTTTACCTCCTACCCTTGACCAATCAGATTTATACATAGCCATGATACCAGGCCCATCATCTTGCCAGATGACTTTCTTCAGAGCTATCTCAGTGTAGTGTTCGTGGAACCAAGGATCTTGAAAGCGCATTAGAGTCGGAGAAAAGGCTGTTTTACCAGCGATGGTCAACTTTAGTGAAAAGAATAAAGCATTTAACTTTACACAAACATGTCAAAATTTTTGCCAACTTGTCCAATAACATTCAATTATTGTCAAACAACTGGAGAGTTACGTTAAATTCAGAAATTATAACACAAGAGTTGAGCAATTGCTCATAGTTTCCATCAGAGCTTTCGTTATCTAATAAAACCAAAGAAAGTAACCTGAAACGCAGAATTCGAAAAACTTGATTGAGATATATTCTCCCAAGTTTTGCCTATACGCTTTTCCTTCCTTTTCCATGGAAGATTTGGACAAGATTTTCGAACTTTAATAAAATAGAAAAAAACACTACAATCAGCACCGAAATATATTGGCAATCTTGGGTATTTTAACGTTGTTCAGAATTTAACGGTCGGGCGAGAATTGCAGTTTCAGTACTTCCACTTTGCTTCATTGGATTTTTCGGTTTGGTTAAGCGGCTTCCAGGCTATATTCTCAGCCTTATTGGAACATTTTTGAGCTTTTAGATCCTGAGATCCTAAGGTCCTGAGTCTAATGTTAAAACTCAGAGTTAAAACTCTACTTCCGAACTGTACTTCAAAGCACTTAAAAATCACTTGCAGTTTTAAAGTTTTGAGGGAGTTCCCCTTTTGTGCCAAATATTTCGGCGCAGATTGTAGTTCACAATTACTATCAAAAGTGGCACTCTGTGTGTTCCCCTAAAATCCTCAAACATTATCAAACAATAAACACGAATCAAAATACCATACTTTTTCTCCTTTCCTTGCAATAAGAAAATCAAAAGAAAACAATTTTTTTATATTCAAATTACGGTATAATAGACTTTAGCACCAGATAAGCTCTACTGAGATGACAGAGAAGACAATAATTTTACATTAAACAAAATGACACCTACGTTAGTTTCTTTGGTCTTGCTGAAGACATCGGTCAGAGCATGTAGAAGGTATTTCAACCAAACATATTGATTTTTCACAGGTGTCAACAAAAAGATTTGACTTTGACTGTTCTTCTGGTAATCTTTCTTGAGACAAAACCCTGAAGGAAGGTCTTGTACAAAATGCGAGACTTGATGAATAAGCTTTGTTTTGTTATCTTCAACATGTAGCTCCACGTAATAATATGTTTTGAAAACATTGGAGTGGGGTTTGAATTTTCCGTTAATGTTTGTGTGAATGTGTATGATTGTCTTCAAAACCAAATTTCTGGAAAAGAATATCAAGTAAAAAAATTACAGTCTTCAAAACCAAATTTCTGGAAATTAGGAAATAAATCTGGAAAAAAATCACAGTCTTTAAACCTCCCAATACTATTTCATCAACAACCCTATTACAGCGGATATTTTTCTTAGTTTTGTCGGAAAAATCAAATTCTTGTTTACAAACTGAAAAAAAACAGAGAGGCCTTTTTCACAGATACAGATATACCTGGTATATATTGGTAAACTTGGGACAATAATTGAACAGTCTTTGCACTAACTTCTTGTGCTTTTGTTTCTAACAAGAGCAGCTTTTGGGAGGGCATAGCGTCTGTGAACTCCAAATATTCTTTGGGGTAAACCAATATATTATCATACCTTTAAACAAGTTGAATTTCGGAGCAGGAATATTCATTTCAGGGCAAAATAGAGAAGGCTTTAATTTGATTTGGAGTATATTTTTCAAGCTGTGAATAATTGTAAAAAGACAGTTTCTTTTCTTCCGAGAGATCTTTCACTGGATAGTGGTCGTGGAAAAAATATTTGGAGGTAAGGTATGAAAAATAGCTGTTCTCAGTTGTCTTTTGGTGAAAGATAACAGTTGAATTTAATATTGACAGTGAATCATGATACTTTGACGTTTGACAATGACATACTCTCAACAGCATAATAGCCTCGCTTTAAGAAAACTTCATGTTCAGAGGATGAAAAGAAATCTTTCTTGTTGTTGATCCTATTTGGAGGGAATTGAAAAACCAGCAAACAAGAAAATCACTTCTAAAGCTCCATCAAATAGAAAGCTTAATGTGTATCATGCTATCTTGAAGGACGATCGATTTCAATAAATCCATATATTCTTTTCAAAGACTGCTGGTGTTCTTTTGAAATCGCTAAGGTATCAAGATTCTGTAAAATATGTTCGTCTTGAGGTAGAATGGGATATAAAGGATGTCATAAGCTGTGATGTATTCCATTGGTCAAACAAATATCAAACCACAAGTCACATTTCAACCCAGTATTTAAGTGAGAAAACGCCTTAAAAGAGCTAGAAAGGAGAGCTTTTTTTGCAGTTTGATTCAACGTTTTAACTTCTCTTGTTTCTTTGGATGAATGAAAAGAATTGAATATAGTCAAGCTTGTATCAGCGTTGCCAAAGATGGTTTTCAGAATGTAAATATTGCACGCCAAAATGAAAACCATACAGATGATGGCATAAAGATATCGCCATCGTAAATTCATCCTCTTTCAACAAATCCATGGAGATGCAGCTGAAAAAAAAGAGAAAATGAATCTTTAAGTCCCTTAATGATAAATATTGTACTCTTATAAATTGGATAATCTTATTTCAAAATTGCCAATTTAAAGAAATTTAGCAAAATATAATAGTTCTCATCTGGTTATTCGGAAGAAAACAAAATCCAAATAAGTGCATCTTTTGCGAATTTGAAATTCAAATTGTTGAATGAAAAGAATAACTACACAATAGTAGGTAGTAGGCGTTTTGTACTTGTCGGTTGTCCATTCCAGCAAAGCCATTTTTACCATTCCACAGAAATCTCTGTTCAAAAAATCAAAAATTTGGTGAGTGGTCAAACTTACTAAACTTCAAAAAACAAAACCGCGCTCCTGCTTGCTTCGATCAAGAGTTTAGATCACATGATCTTCCGACAAAATCAACCAATGAAGCGGTTTTGTTTATACTGCTGTAAAACCATGTACAATTGTGCGGACATGAAAAAGTGAAGGTCGATAAAACTTGGTAACTCGTTAACTGGGAAATCAGATGCTTTTGGAAAACAAAATATACAAAGAAAGGTTTTTATGACACATATTTGTCATAAAATCAAGTGACATTTTGATTCTTGAGTTTTGATAAAAGTCGTTATGTAGTGGTTTGCTCTTCAAAAAATTTCGAAACTTTCGAAATGTAGTTAGACCCTATCTAGGGAGCTAGACCTAAATTTTTAGATCAGAATTCTTTGTCAGAAGTCAACTCAGAGCGGTTTGTTTATTTTTTTTTTGCTGTCACACCGAGTAGGTCTGTTGGAAAATTATTCGATTATTGTAAACCTTACAATAGGCAATTCTTTTTCTTTGTTTACTTTATTCAGATACTCTATTCAGATGCAATAGGCAATTAAAAACTCCTAGTTATTTGATTTTATCAGTGTTCACTTTACCGCCATTTTGAATTTCCTTCGATGTTATAACTCTGTACAGCCCAAAGACCTGCCCTAAGATGTGGAAACCTGCCCCAAGATGTAACCCGATTGCCCCAAGATGTAACCCGATTGCCCCAAGATGTAACCCGATTGCCCCAAGATGTAACCCGATTGCCCCAAGATGTGAAACTTGCCCTAAGGTGTGACCAGTTTGCCCTAAGATGTGACCCCAAAAAGATGCCCTTGTTTCTCAAATTATATAGAAATAAAAACAAGCTAGATGCTGAATGGAACTACCTGATGATGAAAGTTAGATAGTAATGCGAGGAGAAAAATGAAAAAATCAGTCAGAAAATATAGCGTTTAGCGAAAATGCATAACACAATAAATTGAAAGAATAAATAGAAAGTTCTGGTCGCAAAATCAGTTTTTTTGACAATTGAACCATTCTTGATGGTGAGCATAGTTATCAATAATGTTTTTGTGTGAAAAAACATAGAAATATAAGGAAAAACTCCTATGAAAATCTGCAAAAACAGCATTTCCGGCACTTTCAACCGGAAAAATTTTTTTCTCAAAAATCGAACTCGGCCATGTATTGAGCATTGCGAATATGCATCTTTCTGCAAAAAATCAGAAAAAACTAAGGACGAAAATTCGGGAAAATGTCAAAAAACCGGTTGTTAAGGCATATTTTCGGCATTTTCGGCCGGAAAAAAAATGTTTTTCGAAAATTGGGCTCCGTCACATTTTAGGTATTGTCATTTTGCATCAGTGCGCAAAATTTCATAAAAAATATAAAGTACATCTCGAGAGATTCAAGAAATACTGTCTTTCCGGCGAAAATAGGTTGTTCCGGCGATTTTTAAATAGTTCCGGCTTCAAATATAAATTTTATTGAAAGTTGAAACATGCTTGAAGGTGGGCATTGCTATTAATAATGTTTTTGAATGAAAAAACAACCATTTATAAGGAAAAAGTCCAATGAAAATCTACAAAAAACGATGATTTTCGGCATGTTTCCGGCATTTTCGGCCGGAAAAAAAAATTTCTCAAAAATCGAACTCGGCCATGTTCCATGTTTTGGGCAAAAAATCAGAAAAAACTTTTGATAAAATATCGAGAAAATGCCAAAAAATAGTTTTTCTGGCATATTTTCGGCATTTTCGGCCGGAAAAAATTTTTTTTTCTCGAAAGTCAGGCTCCGTCACAATTTGGTCATTGCCATTTTGCATCTTTGTGACAAAAATCAGAAAAAACTAATGAGCCAATGTCGAGAAAAGCTGGTAACAGACGAACGGACGGACGAACGAACGGACAACGGTTAATTTATTACTTCCATCAAAGATACAGCTTTGCAAACATAAGAGCAAGGGTCTGAAAATTGGACATAAAAAATGAACAGATCGTTTCCTCGGACATCGACGAAACGTCCTTCAGGTATCATTGATCTTTCTCCAGGTGATTTCTCCAGATGGATTTGATTGTAATATATTATGGGAAAGTTAGGTTTGTTCCTTGTGGTACGATAATTTGACTTTTGTTAACTTACAAACCTGGAAGCGCTGAAATGAGTGTATAATTTTATTTTTTATACGAATTTTTAAAAGGTGTACCTGAAAGAACAGTGAGAACAACATAAAACTTTATCCAGCAAGTAGGTAAAAAAATTTTAAACTAAGAAAATAACTACACAACTATAGTGAAAAAGTTGTTTAATACGGCAATCAATCAAATTTTTCTTGAAATCTCACGTACGATAGCTTATATTCAAGTCAAAGTACTGTAGATTGTCTCCTCTTCAAGTGTAGTATCATATTTTCGTATAATTTCATTAATTTTAACAATGCCCAATCAGTTTTTTTCCCGAGGATAGAAAAGCTTGATCTTTATCAAGATCAAGAAAAAACATAACATACATAAAGTTGACAAGTTTCCATCAAAACGAGTTGAAATGATGATCAATTTTATGAAATAAAAGAATGATAAGAAATGACAAAGTGTAAATAGGTTTACATTACAGACAAACTTACATAAAGTCGACAAGTTTCCATCGCCAGAGTCTTCTCCAAGCAAGCTTTTTGCATTGCATTTTACAGGTCCTTGGTCATACCAAGAAATATTCGTCAAAACCAATCGACTCGTGATCGTTGAACTTTCTTTATCAATTGTATCATTGATGATAAATTGAGATTTAGGTCTTTTCCATGAGACTTCTGGTATGGGACTTTAAAATTTACATTCAAAAATCTTCGAATCTGTCAGGTTTACAACGCCCATTTTAAGACTGCTTTCGACAAGTTCTGGCGCTCCGAGGCCTAACCCTCTCGGTCCTCTCGGTCCAGGTGGTCCCTGACCCAGCGGGGAACTATACGTCGCAAGTACGTCGTTGTTACGTCACAAATTACGTCGCCAATACGTCGACTGTAAGTGGTGAAATGAAATGGCGAAACGACGTTGAAAGGTTGCTTAGAAACTACGTAGATAATTTACGTCGTATACACGTTGTAAGGATGTAATGCATCCTACGTTTTTACGAAATTTTTGTGATTACGATTTCTTTTGTAATTACGACATTATCTTTGATTCATTTTTTTTTTGCAGTTTTGTGTCCGAAAATCAAATCATGTCCGAAAATCAATACCTGTCCGATAAATAAAATCTGTCCGATAATTAATCCCTCCCCATACCGTTCTTTGTAATATAATCCTAACGTTTACCTTTTACACCATCTTCATTGAGCCAATTTTTCATAGCCTTGTAGGGCAGGTCACCCTTTACCATACTTAACACACGTATATTCTCTTTGTGGCTTTAAGATTATAAGACACGCATGCGTAGTTTTATATATCAAGGATAAACGGAGACGTCATAGAGACGTGATATTTACGTAATATGAACTACGTTGCTTTTAAGACTATTTTATGTGAAAGTGGCACGAAATTCTTCCATTTGATAAAGGTCGAAAAAAATTTGACTAATCGAGTCCAAAATTTCATAAAATTTAAAGTAACACATTTACGTCATCTTTAAGTCCCATTTTCTACGTAGTCATGACGTGCCCATGATGTTTTAAATCGACGTAATCATATTGTCACAAAGTTACGTCACGAATACGTTATTACCAAGTAACTTGGTGCACGTCGTTTCGTCATCGTAAAGTTACATCAATAAGACGTCTTTTTTACGTTCATATTATCGACGTAAAAATTAGACGTTGTATCTACGTCGTTTGAATGTTGGTCGCCGACCGACTTATTTGCGACATAAATCCGACGTAGCTGTGACGTCGCTTCCCTGCTGGGGATCTAATAGAAAAATAAGCGGAAATATTTCAAATTGATACTTTCGGTGTCAATGTTGGGATGTACCCGCTATATGGTCTGTAGACAGAGTTTATTGGCATAAAAGTATTGAAAAATGCAAAAAATTGGGATTAAAATTTAAACACATCAAACATACCGGAGGACCTTGTTTACAGCCAGTGCGCAAAATTTGTGTAGGAGAACAGATTTTTATGACACTTTAATTATATTTTTACATTATGAATAGATAATTACAGTGCCATAAAAATCTGCTCTCTTACATAAATTTCCCCCCCCTCCTGTCTACGCCACTGTAGTTGTCTCCTATTTTTCATACCCTGAAAAAAAAGATACTAATGTAGGAAAGTAACGTTTTATTGGGTTACTAATCAAATCATTAAATAAACTGGAAAGGAACTAACTATTTTATTGCATGGTAATCCTTACCCTAGCAGGCAGATAGTGGAAATAAGATGTTCACTTTTTAGTGAAGAGCAGACCTACGGATTCGTGCTCCTATACTACATGGGGTTTTGTAGAGGTCTGCTATTCAGAATAACCTACCTAGTCTGAATTACAGGTAATTGCCGATATATGGATCCTTGCTTTCACAACGGCCTTTTCCAGCTAAACAAAGCGCCCCATTTGGAAAACAACATTTTGTACCGCGATGTGCTAGACCATAGTCCGTATAAAAAAAACCCTCTGGAAGCCTTTACTTACTTTCCATTGTTTCTTAATTGAACTTGCGTTGATAAATTAGTTTCTTTTGCTCACTTTTTGATCATGTGATTAAATCTTAAACCAATCCCAAGAGGAATATTTGGTAACGTGATCAAAAACTGAGCAAATCGAGTTTTTATCTTTTGATATTAACAAAGGGAAATGCTTTCAAAAAGTTATAACAATAAACTTCCAGACCAGGGTTTTTTATACGGACTATGGTTAAACAATATAACGATTGATTTTTCCCAACAAATCACACATTCCTTCTCACATTCGCAAGTCTTCTTTACATCCTCACAGAACCTTTCTTTTTGGATGATATTTTTCACAGCACGCTTGATTTCCTTTTGAAAAGTTTCATTAGAGTTTTGATGAATCAAAGCAGTGAATTCTTCCATTTCAGGGAGTTTTGATATCATTCCTTGGTCTGCATTTCTGCGTTGTCTGCCAATTGCTAAATTGTAAACAAAAATTCAGGTGAAAGGCAGATAAATCCTTTTTTTTTAACAATTCCAGGCTTTTATTGCCAGAAAGAAGTAAGAACATTCGAGCTTCAACGAAAGTTTACTGGTTCTTATAAAAGTGTATAAGAGGGAGAACGTGATTCAGTACATTCCCTCTCACTACAAGTTACTTTAG
The DNA here is from genome assembly GCF_902728285.1 of Clytia hemisphaerica. Classification (NCBI taxonomy): domain Eukaryota; kingdom Metazoa; phylum Cnidaria; class Hydrozoa; order Leptothecata; family Clytiidae; genus Clytia; species Clytia hemisphaerica. The sequence goes on from NW_027104185.1 coordinate 446,004, forward strand.
GCGTACAAACTTTCGCAAGCAGAAACTTTCACGATTTTCGCGAATTTTGGCCCTTTTTGCGAAAGTAAATCTCTTTAAAAAGATTCTAGGAAGGGCTATTCGCCAAAGTTTATGCTCGCGAAAAATTCTTGACAAAACAGAAAATCTGTAAAACTTTAAACTTTGAATAAAATGTAACTTTTATGGCACTTTTTAGACTGGTAAAAGACTAAGTAAGACTAATATAAGTCAAAGGACAAATATTTCAAGCCAATCCGAGAAGTATTTGTCCCTCTAAGCCTTTTTTTCATTTGAAAATTCTCAGTTTTTTGTCTTGATTCCCAAAAGTTTATGCTCACGAAAAATATTTTTCCGTTAAGTTCGCGAAAGTAAATGTCGTGAATTTCGTGATTTTTGGTCCTCGCGAAAGTTTCTGCTCGCGAAAGTTTGTACGCCTAGAGTACACTGTAAGGGTCAGAAACGTTCGGAAATATACACAATAAGACTGTAAGGGTACCTTTCCACTGCTCAAGGGCTGCACCATAAAAACAATCGCCAATTGAGATTGAAGTAGTTTTCCAACATAAATATGCCTCGACCTTTCCTACAAAGGTAGAATTCTGACAAGAAAGACTCGACTGGGAATTAGCGCATAATAGATGCTCACCTTCATCAGGGTGTTGTTCCGAACGAGTTATCTTGAATCACCCTCTAAATCTTGTAAAAAATTATACACAGAAAGAAAACCAATAGAGAGCAGTAACAGATATTAAGCAGTTATTGAAGTCGAATCCAATATGCAAAAATATTGGGCGTGCGAGAAAAGATATTGGACGAGGCATCGCCGAGTTCAATATCTTTTCTCTTAGCCCATTATTTTTCATATTGGATGAGACTGCGTCCAAATAAATGGTTTATTATCCGTTCATCGCTAAAATATTTCTCGTTTTCAAACATAATTCCAATTTATAAGCTCGTAAACCTGGTTTCTTGGTAGTTTTTTATTCAAAAGTCTTATTTTTATTTTGTGACGTAACGTCAAAAAGAAGATGCTCAATTGTCATTGAACTCGTTGTGTGACGTCAATTTTTGAAATATGTAGCCCCCATGGAAGCTATATTCGGACACCTTGGTGTGATTTTCGGACAAATATGACGGTCTCAGGCAAAAATCATAGGGTCAAAAATTAATGAAAGTTTTAGCTTGAAAAAACGGAGACCTGTTGTATATTTTTGGAAAGCTCTCAACAAATTAAGATTAGAGATATATTGCAAGTATAGGTGACTCGAGATATTAACCCATGAAAACCGTGTTTTTCAGCCAGAAACAGCTGTTTTGTCCAGTTTTTGCGCTTTTTGAAGCTCAATATCTCGATTTAGGTACTAAAATCACCTATACTTGCAATATATCTCTAATCCTAATTTTTTGAGAGCTTTCCCTGCTCATATTTTGTACATTCAGTTAAAATACTATTTTAGACGCAATTTCATGTACATAAGAAATATCCCCTTCTCACAGACCCACTGGGAACCCTTCACACCGGAAAAAATGGCTAAAAAATCGTCCCCAGTGGAAAATTATACTACAATTTTCGTCCCCGCTGAAAATAACCAAATAAACCAATCCTCACTGCAGAATATCATGCTAATATTTACATCCCTACTGAACTTAGTGACTTAGTGAAAATAATGAAATCTAAATCTCCAGCCATAAAAAATACATCGAATTCAAATATTTCATACCGGTCGAAATAGCAAACATTCCCTCCATTTTCTACACGTATATTCCGCTTCGACAAAGCATGAATTGTGCCAATGTTAGTAAGACGATAATAGCTGGAGGGTAGAAATATTCGGGATAAAAAGAAGCTTCGAACGAGATAATGTATGCTGTCCCTTTCATAATTACAGAGAAGAAGGAATTCACTCCTGATATAAAACTGCTGTCTTTAGAATTCACAAGACCAAGTAGTAGAAAACTTGAGCACACATTCCCAAGATAAATTCCATAGAATTTTACAAATTTCATGATGGTGAAGAAAATGATTTGTTTTGCGAAAGTGTCCAGTAGGTCAGTCTTTGTCAGCATGAAGGATATCAGAACGATGGCTGAACTGCATATTGCAAGGACGTAGATGTAAAAAGACCGATCTTGGTTTTCCAGAATTTTCGATTGGATTAAACCAAAAGCGAGGAACGAAAATATGGCGTTTGTGGAGAAGAATAAGATGAACACATATGAGCTGTTCCAACCGTATTTCGTGGCAGTAAGTGTGGTCGTATTACTGATGTATACCAGTGCCATGAATCTAATCAACCCGAACGATATGATAATGGATAAGATGTCTTTGTTGAACAAGTCAGTCCATTTCATTAGTGATTTGTTAGTGGTTGGTTTGGATGCTTCCTTGGGGGTCTGGTGATGAGTAAGTTTTATTTCATCCAGCTCTTTAGATACATTCGAAATTTTAAAGTAAGTAAGAATGAGAAGGATAAAAGCGAAAATGGAGATGAATAAATTGCCGGCGATCAGGCGATCGATGACCCAATCACCGATATTAAAAGATACTTTAGTGAAGGAGAAAATCACGATTGCTCCAAGATTTCTGCCGAAGGTGTTGGATATGTAAATCCATGTCAACGCGTTGATCAGTTCTTCATTGCTAGTGTCATATACACGTCTAATTTCACCTGTAAAAACAAGGGAGAAAAAAAATTAGATGTGACCAAATATTATCTAAAGCAAAGAGGTTTTGGGTCCTTTCTGCAAAAGAGATTTTTCCAAATTTGCCAAAATCTCTTTCTGCGATGTCAAAGTTTCTTTCTCTTCTAATTCTACTTTCAAGAGATAGAGAATCTTCTTCCAATTATAGAAAGTATTTTATACACTTCGCAGCTGAACATTTAAGTTTAAATTACAAAACAAATTCGAATTAGAAGGAGTTAATCACAGATAGAACAAAAAGAAAGAACCTACCGACTATTGTGGGTTGTAAAGATTCGGTGATACCCATAAATCCTCGAGCACCCAAAACAATCCATAATGGTAGCGGAAGAGTGTACAATAAATTACACGCACAACAAATCACCAAGTTAAGCATTAAAATTAAACGGATGTTTCGAGTTGAATCTGCGAATCTGCCGAGAATCAAACTTCCACCAGCCTGTACAGCGCAAAATATCATTTCTGTGAGGCTGTAATAAAAAACGGCGTCTTTGTGTGATAGATGGTGTCTTTCCATGAGGAAGAAGAGTATGACAACACTGGTCAGATCTTCCATACCGTACAAGCCCATTGTGGCACTGGCAACCCAACGAAAAATTGACCTTTTTTGTTTCCAATGTTTTAAGTTCTTACTCTCCTCCATTTTTTGATGCGTTTTGTCGAATTTCAGTCGCTATAATCATACATTCATTCTCCTAAAAGGTCGGAAATAATAGCGAAATGAAGGTACATAAATAAATTTATATTTTCTAATTATAAGGACAAAGTCTAATCAATTTCCTAACTGTTTTCTTTTTATATTATGCTTCATGTATTTTTTACGACATTTATGTCCCAGGTCAATTATATCTAACTTTTTTGTAATTTATATAAAAATAAATTTTGTTCATAGAGTCTTGTACAGCTGATGATTGTATTAACTACGATGGCCGAGGAGGGACAATCAACAAACAAAATTAAAAAATCAAAACGAAATGAAAAATTCAAAAAACAAAATAAGAAAATAAAAACTAAATAAAAAAATAAAAACTAAATAAAAAAAGAAGAAAATAAATAAAAAATAAAAAGAAGAAAATAAATAAAAAGAAAAAAAGAAAACGAAAATGAAAAATCAGCAAATAAAAAAACATAGAAAATAGAATCAAATATGATGAAATGCGGATTGTTGTTTAACGTGAGTAGAAGAAAGTGAATTTTCTTGTTCATCTTGTACATCTAGAATGTTCTGTGAAGGGTTGTGGGACGCCAAGAAGAAATGCAAATCTATTCTGTTATGATTGTGGTACTCCTTTTCGCTCAACGAATAGAGACGAGGAGGGAGAAAAAGATGAGCAATCCCTCCTAACGAGATACGTTAACAATGGCCATACACGCAAGGCAATAATTCGCCTACTTGAACGTCATGGAATAAGATACTCTGTTAGAACGCTTAAAAGGAGATTAAAAACATATAGCCTAACACTAGATCGCCTTTTTCGGCTTCTTCGAGGAACACGCAGGCGCGCATGCGCAAAATAACTTTTTAACTTTTGCTTCGTTTTTTTTATCTTGTTTTTTCTTTTTTTAATGTTGTTTCTCTTTTTTTATTTTGTTTTTTTTTATTTTTTTTTATCCTTTTTTTATTTTGTTTTTATTTTTTTATTTTGTTTTTATCTTTTTATTTTGTCTTTCCCAGACAGTCGAGGTGGTGGTCGCCGCAATTGTATAATCTGAGGTCAGAGGATTCGAGAAGAGCTGTTTCAACAATTTCGAGAAGTCAGGGATGTTATATACACGGTGGAGGTGATTTCCGACTATTTTTTGAGACGTTGAAAAGTGATTTAGTATTATAGTATTCAAGTATGCCAATGACTTATAAAATCGTCATGCCGTATTTCTCTTTATTTGCCAAAGTTTTTTCAAAAGGCTTTTTGTATTTGCCAGAAAATGAAATAATTCAAAAAAAGTCCAGACATGAAAATTTAATTTTGGCTAATAAAATTCCAAAGTGATAAAATAAGCGAAGAAAAGACATTGAATAATTTTTAACCCCATTTGATCAAGAAAGTTTCTGTGACAATAGAGAAAACATTTTTCATAATAACTTGTCATCTGGCAAAATAGGTCAAAAGTGTTCTTAATCATAAATCGTCATTTGACAATAGAGTTAAAAATCAAATGTGAAAATATGACTTAAAATTATGCCATCTGGCAAAGAAATCAAAAATCATAATGACAAAAAAGTTTTTCTAAAAATAAAGCGCAGCAAACAGAAAGAGTCTATGAATAAAGCCGTGGCACTTGAAGGGCTAGAAAAGAAAATAATTTTTACTACTTCTTGCTGATGTACGTGAAACGTTCAAGCAAAAGTAATAATTGCCTTTGTTTCTTTTTGGCGTAGGTTTGAAGCAAGTTAAAGTGTTGTAACAATAAACTTAAATTATCAAACTTTTTAAAATACAACGAATTTACGTTGATATACACACTTCATGGTTGTCTTCTCACTGATAAACACTTCGAAAAATACTTCACTTATATACACGTATTCAAGTAATGTTACATTTGTCACGCTTGATGACATGTGGCTTTCCCTATCTACTTCGTGTTATACAAAGCGTAACAAGCGACGACTTACACATTTCGTGTGGCTTTCCTCAATTTCCTTATCTACCTTCAAGGATTGCCTTATCACTGATTTATTAAAAGTATTGTTTTAAGTATTGTTTTTATCGTGCAAACTTAGATAATACACGTTTTTTTTTTATAAGGAACCTTAACTTTGCTCTGAGCCTGGAGTTCCTTATTTTTACAGAGAATTTAAGCCTCAAAGTTCCTTATCGAGCTCCTTATTTACATAGCTGCTAAGTTTGGATAACCATCTCTTACTGTTCCTTAAAACATGTTTTCTTATTCTCAGCCTGAGCAGTTCCTAAACAATTCCTTATTTTTTGGACCATTTTCAGCCTCGAGTTCCTTATAAACGTGTTCCTTATATAAAAAAAACGTGTAAGAGACAAAGAGAATACCGTACACTTTTTTGTTCCCATACTTTCAAGCAACAGTGTGAATACATCCCTGGTCGGAGGTTTGGCAATTAAGGCCGAAAGGAGCATAAATCAACATTTTACAGAGAGATTCCCTGATAGTTCCTTACTAGTCCGGGAGCCAAATCCTATATCTCCTTAAATAAGCACTTTTGCTTAACCCAAGATTCTACAGGATAAACTACCGGGTGCGCCACAAAAAAGTTTCTCTTTTTGAAACTAATTTTCTCGAAATCTAAAACTTTTAAAAGAGCCATTCCTATTATTTTTTTTTCTAATCCTAATTTGATTGGAAAGAAGAAAGATAATTTAAATTTTGATGGGTCATTTATTAAATTCAATTCATTAGATCAAAAGTTATGCTCAATTGAATGAAAAAATTACTTTCGGAAAGTGCTTTAAAACGTTAAAAATCGACCCATCAAATTAAACAGAAGTATAATTACATGATACATCAGTACTTTCGTTTCAGTCATTAAAAATGATAATTAGCTGTCTAAATGACCTTTTGTTATATAAAGGAAGGTTGAATTTCAATGAAAGGAAGAAAATTCGTCGAAAAAAAGGCCAAAAAATCTGGTAAATTTCATAAAAATACATCAAATATGGGTTTCGAGGTAGATCCAATCCAGCCTTACCTAGACTTTATCCAGTCGAGAAACAAAAATCTGAGGAAAATTTCGGTAAAAGTAAATCAAATTGATTTTGATGAAGATTTTAAACCCTTTCAACCCTTCAGTTTCAAAATTTATGTGTTTAGTTACTGAATAGATTTTTGCGAAAAATTATTTTTGGGGGTTTACCTGGGGCAAAATAGGGGAAATTCGGGTATTTTCACTGAATTTTGACACTCTATAAGACTGGGACCTACCAAAACAACTTTTAATGAGGCACAAACTTTATGTTATGATAAAATTTGATGCGATACACCAGAAAAATTTCTTGTCAACTGTATTTAGTTTCATTTTTGACGCTTCACGGGGTAAAAATGCCCATTTTATTGAATTTTTACATAATTTGAGCAATTTTCATGGCTTATCTCGCCTAAAATATCTTCGAAAATAGTTTTAGCTTGATCTTTGTCTAATATACTCTGGAAAATTACAATTCTGACTTGAAACTATTACATTCAGAGTGCAACTGGACAAACCAGGGGGTAAAATTGTCCCTTTTGGTGGATTTTTATAAATTTCTATTGATTTTTGGGCCCATTTGACCCATAAAAAAGTATTAAGGTGTACAAAGGGTTGCGAGCTGACGGGGGTGCCGCCCGACTTTCGAACTTTGGACCCTTACCGGGACTAAAAAGGAGAAAACAAAGGAAAATTTTGGGAATTTTACAACCCTTAGCGGGACTAATTTGACCAATTTTGACCAAATCTCGATGTTTCAGGGGGTAAAAAGTTGAAATTTTCCTATTTTTCCGATCCTTACTGGGACTGAAATTTGATTTTCTGATTTTTCCGACCCTTAGCGGGACTTTGGAAGTCCAAAAAAGGTACCCTTAAGGGCGGCACATACCGTACCCTCCATTTGCCTAAGTACCTCCCGGGTGTGAAAGTTATTCATAAAAGATGTCTCGTAACAATTAATATGACAAACTTTGATAAACATTGCAAATTTAGTGAAACACACACAAGAACTTTCTTTCTATAGAAGTGGTACGACTCGATCATAAAAGATGTCTCGTAACAATTAATATGACAAACTTTGATAAACACAAGAGATTCTGAAAAGATTTCTAATTTGAAAGGAGCATTCCACGAGATATTTAATCCTTGATTTAATCGATGATAACAAAAAAGAGTAATCAGAATCGAATTCCCATATCAACTTAGTACTACTTACTTAAACCCAGAAGTAAACTTCATCTGCTAGGACAGACAGGTAAGACAAAGAGATAATAATTTCACTTGTCAACTTTCTCTGATTTTGAATCTTCGTTTTCAACTATTTTTGTCCTTATTCGTAACGCAGGTAACTTTTTCGTATAAGAACAAATAAATATTTGTTGATACTTGGCTGTTCTTGTGTTTCACAACTTATTCTAACTATCATCTTATTTTTAGGGACAATTAATTTTTTTACCAAATTTTCTCTTCCTTGACCATTATTTTTTCAACTCTAGACACAGTTTTGTTCTTTAATTGCTCTCATTTTTGGCATTTTCGAACCGCGTTATTCTTATAAAATTTGTTCTCATAAACAAAGAGTGTTTTCATGACAGAGGCAATTTTTACGATATATTAAAAGCATATATTTACATGAATCTATATTTTGATGATGAATTTTATCAAAGCCATGTTTTGATATCGGCGTTGCTTGGGAACTACTGTACTATGTCAATTTTGATTTCTTTTACCGAAATTGTAATATTTGAAAATCATTACGATCAAAATTTAAGATTTTCAGTTACACAATTTTTTGTTATAACAAGATCAAGAATGGTGTTTTTTCATTACATCATGGATATTCCTAACTTTTTTGGGGGAAAATCACCAAATATCAAAATAATCTTATATTACGGTATTCTTAGCTATTAGGATTCAAACTCAACCTATATTTAACCTGATTTAAAAAATGTAATACACATACCTGAAGCAAAAAATAGTTATTAGTCTTACTGGAGGGGGATAGTTGGCGATAAATACAGTTAAAAGTGCTCTAAAAATGGAATTCTAAGGTTCAGTTGCCAAATTCAATGATGGTAATTTTCTAAACGTAATTCTTAAATCTTTGGCCAATTTCATCATAAATATTTTTGTATAGTATGTTCTTATAAAAAGAAAGCGCGTGTATATAAAGGTATTCTTAATTTCTTGTTGTTTTTTGCTGGAGTTTCGTCATGTTTACAGGATGGTTAAGACTACACATTTTTGTAAGAACACTCGAAATTTTGGAAGCCTTCGGGTATTTTTAACTTTGAAGCAATAATTCTAGGTGAAAAATAATTGTATCTAAAATCAGCAGGTTTCAGTTTTCAAAATACCGCTGTACTAAAAGTAAAATTTTTAACACCTATAGGTAGATATTCATGTTTTTCATTTTTCAAAATCTTTAAATTATTTCATTTTATTACACGTTTTTTTTTTTATAAGAACGTCAAAAATTTTCGAAGCCTTCGGATGTTCTTAGTTTTTTGGATTTGAAGCCTAAAAATGTTCTTAAAATGTTCTTATTTTCAGCATTTTTTGAGCATTTTGGTGTAATTTCTTAAGAAAATGCATGTTTTTAAGTCTCCAAAGCCTTAGAATGTTCTTAGAATGTTCTTAAATTTTTGGGCCTCGAAGCCTTATGTTCTTATATAGTTTGTTCTTATAAAAAAAAAAACGTGTATACTTTTTAAGGGCAGAAACTTTGGCGGGCAGAAACGAAAAATAAACTTTCCTACTCAGTTTTACACTGTTTGCTGAATTTTTGCGTGTTTAATGAGTTTTTGTTACCAAAAATGGTAAATTTTATATGAATTCGCGAAAGTTCTATCTGTGAAATTTCGGCTAAAACCATAATTCGCGAAACTTAAATTCGCTAAATTTCGCGACTTTTTGACTTCGCGAAACTTTCTGTCCATTGAATTATTTTTTGAACTGAAGCATTCGTTGAAAAATGACAAGCAAAACAAATATTATAGTGCACACTTAAAGTGAACGGACTTTAATAGGATTGCTAAATGGACTCTGATGCTTTCACCCTACACGTTTTTTTTTTATAAGAACAAACTATATAAGAACATAAAGCTTCGAGGCCCAAAAATTTAAGAACATTATAAGAACATTATAAGGCTTTGGAGACTTAAAAACATGCATTTTCTTAAGAAATTACATCAAAATGCTCAAAAAATGCTGAAAATAAGAACATTTTAAGAACATCTTTAGGCTTCAAATCCAAAAAACTAAGAACATCCGAAGGCTTCGAAATTTTTTGACGTTCTTATAAAAAAAAAACGTGTATGCTAAAATAAATGAAATTTTTGACACCTAAAATTTTCAATTGAGCATGATGACATTTTCAGTTTTAGCTCACTTTGGGCATGATGAGTGACGTCATCAAAAAAAATTTTTGTCAAAAGTTACCTTATATGACAAGATTCTTGTGTACCAACTAGATCAAAAGTTAAGGGGTTGCACAGGAAAAGCCCACTCTTATCTCCCTCCCAGTTCTGAACCGCCCCAAAAAGCCTAGTATGAATAAGGTTAATTTGAGTGTAGAAATTAACAAAATAATTTGCAGAAAGTTAGGTGCATTCATTTTGCAGAAAATTAAAAAAAATAGCAACAAGGATAAAAGTTGATCAAATAAGCACATAAAAAACTAAAAAACAAAGTTTATTAAAAATCAGTTTGAAAAATTATTTTCATTTACAGTTTTCGTTTTTTTTCGTTTTTGTTGGGTGACCAAGAACGTCGAAGTTAATAAAATCTGTTGTATGGATTTCTTTGTTCTGGTTCGGTCTTGTATTTGCCATCAAACAAACAGGCGTTCCATTTCTCGTTGAACAATAATCCTTTTGGACAAGCGATGCATCCGACAGTTGCTCCATGCCAACAAGCGACGTATTGATGTGGGTTGTTGGGGTCAGCAATGTTTCCATTGAAGTGTGGTCCACGGTGTGGGCATTTGTCTGGACATTCGAATGTGGTGGCTGGTTCCCATGCTTCGGTGGTGACGCATTTATCTGAAAAGGGAGAGAATATGTAGAAATGTGATACATAACCAAAGATTTGGCTGATATTTTTTTCTTGATAAAGCTAGATTTCAGAATAAGATTTGAGTATTTTCCATCTCTTTAAAAAAGTAAATAAATATTTGATGAAAACGAGATTGAGGAGATTCTCACCATGTTTACTGTAAAGACATTGATTGCATGTTTCGCTGAATTCCAAAGAGAGAGGAAAGCATGGTTGACAGTAGGCTAATCCGTTGGAGCATTGGACAAAGTAGTTACGTCTGTATTGACCATAGTAGTAGTATTCGAAGTTTCCGTCAGCTTTTCCTTTGCACAAAGAGTCTGGGCATGGGACAGCTGGCGGTGTTGTTCCAGTCACTTTGGTGACTTCCAAAGCATGTGATGCTAAATGGTCGAAACAGAAAAGATTTAAAGAAAATAAATTAGGCTGATCACATGGATAGACTTTTGTTTTGATATTTCAGCTCACATTTAAAAAAATTGTTAACTTACCAGCGATGATAGCAAGGAGGATGAAAACCTTCATGGTTAATTTCTTTTCGTTCTCTTAATAGACAACTTCTTTGAAAGTCTTGGAAGATGACTGATGCTCTTCCAACCTTTTCTGCTCTATTTATACCTCCTTCGAGTTGAGGATTTTCAAAATGCAAAAGGGTTTTGAGAAATCCATAAACAGAAGAAACAATATAGAGGATGTTATGTAAGACGATGAGAAATCTGTGTTTTTTGTAATATCCTTTTCATTGCAATATTCTTCTCAAAAAGAAAACAAACTAGGATTTTTATTGAGGGGATTATCATCCTGAAATAATTACACAGACAATTCATCGTTGATGGAAATAGATATCTAACCAGCTCAGATCAGATTACATTAAACACCGCAAGCGCAAGTGATTAAAATACCTCTATTATTAGAAGATTAGACGAGGTAAAACGGTGTAAACGGTCGAAATATATTGGAGTATCTGGGTATTTCGTCGTTCTCAGACTTTTAAAGGGGGCCCCCAGCGGTTTGTGTGAATGCGTGAATGGGCATTTTCGGTTGCGTGAATGCGTGAAAATTGAAAAAAAAATGCGTGAATGCGTGAATTGAAGAGACTTGCGTGAACGTGAAAATCCACTTTTTGACTGCATGAATCTGGGCTATTTTGTGCGTGAATACGTGAATTTTCCCTTTTTCCACTGATTGTGTGCAGTGTTCCCAATTTTCCAATGTTTCCACGATTTTTCCCGAAAATTTTCCAATTTTCTGAAAAATTGAGTTATTGCGTGAAACTCGAAGAAAATTTGCGTGAATGCGTGAATTTCGAAAAATCGTTCGTTCTCTTTAAGTCCTTTAAAGCTCGAACAAAAATGATATTCTGAAAGACCTAGTGTCTAATGCTTAAAAGTCTGATGTTCAAACTCTGAATTTCAGAGGTAAGTTAGCACTTCAAAATTATTTGTTCTGGTTTCAAACTTTTGCAGGGAATTCCTCTTTTTGTCAATATGATTTGTCTGGATATCAAGATCAACTTATTCAAAAGAGATTCCAGCTAACATCACAAAAAAACAGGCCAAAACCCAAAGCCTTTGAAAATAATGTTAAGCAACTTATAATCTGGGTCAAAATATATATCGAGAATTTTGGTTATTTCATCGTTTTTAGAAATATAAAGTTCGGGCGATAAAGTCGCTTTTGGGCTATTTGTTACATGTAATCGAATATTTCAATTTTGGAGGGTTTTATAGACTTTTCTGAGCCTTATTGGACAATTGTTAAACTTTTGGATACTCAGGTCCTACTCATATCCTAAGGTCCCAGGGCGTTAAGTCTAGCGGTAAAACTCTACCTATCCAACTACCGATGAAGCGTAAAACTCTACCCATCCAACTACCGATGAAGCGTAAAACTCTACCCATCCAACTACCGATGAAGCGTAAAACTCTACCCATCCAACTACCGATGAAGCGTGAAATGCTGAACAAAAAGTTAAACCATCCAACCTAAGTTAGAGCGCTTCCAAATCATTTGTGGCTATATAGACTTCGTGGAGATTTCCCTTTTTTCTCAAATATTGTGACCTTGATTATAGATGCTACGACGTTGCGTCATTTTGACTGGGTAGTTTTCCAAAATTTATTTATTGTTTCTACTCTCGGGTACCTAATAGCCGCCCCCCCCCGCTAATTAATTTTTCGAAAGTTTTCCACCCAGGACATTCTTATTCCAACCTCCCCGCTTATTAATTTTTGGGAAAATGTTTTTGAAAGTTCCCTTTTTGTCTTAATTCTGCTGTATTAGCCTCCTTTTCAAACATTTTCCACCCAGGACATTTTTATTCCAATCCCCCCCCCCCCTTATTAAATTTTGAGATTTTTTCCAACCCCCCTGCTTATTCCAAACCCCCCGGCTATTAGGTACCCGAGAGTACCAAGAAATCTCACACCAAGTTTTGAAAAATTGTATCAATCGAAAAGAAGAAATCTTTAGATTCATTCCACGATGAGAAATGGGAGCAAGAAATAGATTTTCACTTCCAGTGCCTTGGGGCAACGGAACCAGTGCTCAATTATTGGTAGTGTTGAAAATACGAAAAAAAATCGTTTTCTTGGAATGGGAATTGAGTTTGTTAAAAAGTTAAAAAAAATCCGTTGAGAAAAAGAATCGGAAAACATATGAAGGAAAGTCCCAAGTAAAATTAGTATCTAAAATAGTAATTTTTTTGGAGGACATAGACATTTTAAGGTAAAGCATTGCGGACCTTGGTGAATAAAAATTTGATAAAAATAGTCCAAGTAGTTTCCGAGAAAAGCCCAAAATGAAAATGGGCTCTTCCAAAAGTTTTCGTGCATGGGGGTGGAGGATATAGGGAATATATATAGGATATAATAGTGAAAGAAATATCTACAAAATTTGCCTTGTCCGGGGGGGGGGGGTAAACTTACAATGTTTGGGGTAATTTTTCTCTGCTTGGGGTCAACTGATGCATGTCCAAGGGGGGTAAGACCTGATGTACTGTAAGGGGGAGTCAAAAGTCAAAAGCCCTATCTTCGAAACAAATCCATTAGATAAAATGCACTGGATTGTTAAAGAGTAAAGATTATTTTAAATTACAATGGCATGATTTCTAAGCAATGTGGGTTGATAATCCGATGTCAATATTCGTTCTCCAACACTAATTATGTCTTGAAAAAATAAATCATCTTTTCAAATAATTGAAAATGTTTGCAGCAATTTGTTTACATCCGGAATAATAATTACCAAACTTCAAGAAGGAATTACAGAGGATTCAACCAACGAAATACAACGAAACAAAATACTGTCGTGACTAAACCTTCAAACAGAAAAGAGAGTTTTAGTTAAGCTTGCTGCAAACTCTACCCCAGGGGGGGGTACTAGGGTTGCGAACTGACGGGGGGGGCGCCCAACTTTCGAACTTTGGACCTTTACCGGGACTAAAAAGAAGAAAACAAAGGAAAATTTTGGGAATTTTACGACCCTTAGCGGGACAAATTTGACCAATTTTGACCTAATTTCGACCTTTCAGGGGGTAGAAAGTTGAAATTTTCTTATTTTTCCGACCCTTAGTGGGACTGAAATTTGATTTTCTGATTTTTCCGACCCTTAGCGGGACTTTGGAAATTCAAAAAAGGTACCGTTAAGGGCGGCACATACCGTACCCTCCATTTGCTTAAGTACCCCCCCTCCCGGGAAACTCTACCACTGTACTAGTAGCTACTTAAATTTAAACCGTAGTCATCCAGTCAACTTCTAACCACTAGATTTTAAAAGAGGTCTTAAAACGATCTTGAAAATGGTCTAAAATGCCTAATAGTCAAGCTGCTAACAAGCAATAAAAAAGTTAAAAGCAATCACAGCTGGAACAGGTTTGAATAACTCCTAAGAAAAGTGACTAACTGAATAGGAATTTGAGTGACATTAACATTAGCTTGGTGGAAAATATTCTAAGTGAACACGAGTTTGCGTTTTGTTAGTGCAAATTTGGAACATCAATATCTTTTGCTGAGTCAGCACATTTTACAATATTTTAGCTGATCCAACAAACCTTTAAACCCAAATATCTCGTGATCTTGCTGTCGAAATCCTATAAACCATATCGTTTTTTATAATAACATCGAAATTTTTTGAGGTCTTCGGATGTTCTTAACTTTTTGAGATTAAGCCTAAAAATGTTCTTAACATGTTCTTATTTTTACTATTTTGTGAGTATTTAACTCGTTTTCCTGAGAAATCGGGTGTTTTAGAGTCCAAAAGCCTTAAAATGTTCTTAACTTGTTCTTAACATTTTGGCCATCGAAGCCTTGTGTTCTTATATAGTTTGTTCTTATAAAAAACGTGGATCGTTGTCCGAAAACGGCAGTTGGTACGTTTCAAGGCCTATCTTTTGAGACCGGTTACAAAATATAGATTTTATTGAGAAATTGATGGATGACGTCACAAGGAAATATGGTGGATTATTGGTCGCTTCGGACCAAACTTCAATTACACACTTTTTTCACGGTCAAAACCTAATTCTACGTGACTAATCTTTCGCTTGACTTTTAACCTTCCTCCATCCTCCGGATTCGAGCCAAGCAGAAGATCTCCTACTTTACTGTATACAGCCGACGTAGTAGAACAAAACTTTTTAGGACTTTTATTAACGAAAAATGAATACAGGCAAAAATATATTAAATCACACAACTAATTAACTGGCTTTAGTTGCACGAAATAAGGATCGATCCAGTCAAAAATTAAAAAAAAATTAAAAAATTCTTTCTTTAGCTGTTGTAAGGGATGCCCGGGAAAAATATTCAATTGTTTTCAAGTTGAGAACATCGGTTATATTAGTTCGTATACACATATAGCTTTACAAAATGCATCTTGAAAGACCTGCACCAGATGAGAATAAATTAAAAGCGAACCCACGTGCTTCTCGAGAAGAGCTGAGAGGGTAACGAAGATAATTAGACGCATATCACTTTCGTATCTCGTTAAGCTTGTTTTGATCTATGGCTATGTGTGTTTAAACGTATACCACATTCATATTTCGTTAACTTTGTTTTGATGTACAACAACTCTGTGTGTTTAAGCTTCTACTATTGAAACAGATTTCCATAAGGATCAATCGGATTCACAAAGAATTGTCCGTGTAATTATTTATCAGGATGATAATCCCCTCAATAAAAATCCTAGTTTGTTTTCTTTTTGAGAAGAATATTGCAATGAAAAGGATATTACAAAAAAACAGATTTCTCATCGTCTTACATAACATCCTGTGTATTGTTGCTTCTGTTTATGGGTTTCACAAAACCCTTTTGCATTTTGAAAATCCTCAACTCGAAGGAGGTATAAATAGAGCAGAAAAGGTTGGAAGAGCATCAGTCATCTTCCAAGACTTTCAAAGAAGTTGTTGATTGAGAAAACGAAAAGAAATTCACCATGAAGGTTTTCATCCTCCTTGCTATCATCGCTGGTAAGTTAACAATTCTTTTAAATGTGAGCTGAAATATCAAAACAATAGTCTATCCATGTGATCAGCCTAATTTATTTTCTTTAAATCTTTTCTGTTTCGACCTTTTAGCATCACATGCTTTGGAAGTCACCAAAGTGACTGGAACAACACCACCAGCTGTCCCATGCCCAGACTCTTTGTGCAAAGGAAAAGCTGATGGAAACTTCGAATACTACTACTATGGTCAATACAGACGCAACTACTTTGTCCAATGCTCCAACGGATTAGCTTACTGTCAACCATGCTTTCCTCTCTCTTTGGAATTCAGCCAAACATGCAATCAATGTCTTTACAGTAAACATGGTGAGAATCTTCTCAATCCCCTTTTCATCAAATATTTATCTTTTTTTTAAAGAGATAGCAAATACTCAAATCTTATTCTGAAATCTAGCTTTATCAAGAAAGAAATATCAGCCAAATCTTTGATTATACATCACATTTCTACATGTTCTTTCCTTTTTCAGATAAATGCGTCACCACAGAAGCATGGGAACCAGCAACCACATTCGAATGTCCAGACAAATGCCCACACCGTGGACCACACTTCAATGGAAACATTGCTGACCCCAACAACCCACATCAATATGTTGCTTGTTGGCATGGAGCAACTGTCGGATGCATCGCTTGTCCAAAAGGATTATTGTTCAACGAGAAATGGAACGCCTGTTTGTTCGATGGCAAATACAAGACCGAACCAGAACAAAGAAATCCCTACAACAGATTTTATTAACTTCGACCTGCTTGGTCACCCAACTAAAACGAGAAAAACGAAAACTGAAAATGAAAATATTTTTTACCGATTTTTAAGCACTTTTTATCATTTTATTTTGAATAAGGTTTTTGTATCACTAATGTTTTGATTGGAAAGAAAAACATACTTACTATCTTAAAGCACTGTTGAATTTGATTAATGAGAATAATTGGAAAAGGTACCGAGAAAATGATCTCATTGTTTTTAATGGTAATTATTAATTTTATTGGAAATTAAAATTTTTAAAAATGGTGCTAAAATTCAAAAATCTAAAAATTAAATTCTAATATGAGTGAATTTATGGAATAAATAGTTTTTTGAAAATATTTACAGAATTATGGGTGAATTAAAATCACTATTGAAAATTCATGTTAAAAACAATAAATTGAAAAAAATATATATGAGAAAAATGTTAAACCAATGAACGTATAAAACACTCTGAGAATTGTTACAGGAGCACCATCTTTCTTGCAAGAATTGATTGTGACTGTGGACTACCATTTTACGCTGGTTCTAATTGAGCGCCGACCCTTAACATGTCAAATCTCAATTATTCCACTTTTAGCCCGATCCCTCACGCCGGGCCCTTATTACACCAGCAACAAAAAAATAACGCCAACAAGGATGGGCGTAAAAAGCACCGATAAGGTATATCACAGATTCATTTAGTAGTTACAAAGTCACGTGACTTATGGTCTCTCACCAGAGATTGAAAAATCATAATGACAGAATAAAAAAATATTTCTCTCTTACCAATCACGGTCAGTAGGTTTCAAATAGTCCAAACCAAAATACTCGAAAATATCTTTCTCACTTGAGATAGAAATCGATGTACCTTTGTTCACTTTCTCACCCTGAAGCGGGAATAGAAGTAGCTTTTTAATTGTCAAATCGAATGCAAAAGTTTCCAAAGGTCTCGCTAAGGGTTGATAATAATATGGATAAAACCACCACTTTTCGCCACTTCATTTTGTTTGAGTCCTGAGTGGTTTTAATTTAGCTTCAACTAATCACTGCCGACGATGCTGATATGTTGAAATCATTTTCCTTTGACAATTCAATTTTTGTGTCTTTTGGAATATAGAATCAAAATAGAGGAAAGAAATTTTGACGGAAAGGAAAATTAGGATTCACCCAAAATCCACCAAATGGAGTTCCCGAAAAATTCAATTTTTCCCACAAGCCTCCAACTAAATTTCCGCCGAATTTAAATCATTGTTTTCATTCCCTAATTATATGTGTTTTAAAAGATTCCTTCATCTGCCAAATCAAATTTCCCCAGAATTAAAATTTTCAAGTTGCAAAAACTTCCTACCTTAACGTATGAAAATCCTGGGGGGTACTAGCGTTGGCGGATGAGGGATATGTGCGGACGGGAGCTCCAAACACCCTTAGAGAGGCAAAATTTTTAGTGAAATTTTTTTCTCTCAAAATAATAAAAATGTCCAAATATCGTGAATTTTCCGACCCTTAGAGGGACTTCTTTTAAATTTTCTGATTTTTGTAATCCATAGAAAGACTTTGGAAGGTGAAAAAACCGACCCTTATCGTCCGCACAATAAGTAACAATTTTTTCCTAAGAACCCATCCCCCTTTTTAAAATTATCATATGCAGGTGGAAAAAGTTCGAGACTTACCCCAACCCGGATCACATCTTTACGCAGGGCGTGTTCTGATAGTGACATATTCTGAAAGAAAAATATTTTACTTTATCCCGCATCAATAAAGATTCTCGCAATTTCATTGGCCAAAATAAGTCACATGGAGGCGGGATATAAACCATATCTTGTTTCACTACTCTGCGCCTTTTCTCGCGAAAAGTGAATGAATTCGTTGCATTGTTTCGAACTCTTAGCGCTCTTAGGATCTTATGGATCTTATAGGTACTCGTAATCTTTGAGCAAATTCTGATACTCCGTACTTACCCGCTTTAAATGCCATGGCTCCCACAGATATCTGTAAAGCCCGAAGGGCTAGATAGGCAACTTTAAGCTTTCTCCAGCAAAAAAAAGTGAAGCAAAAATTTGACTTTTTAAATTTCGTGCCGATGGATAGGATCTAGCATTTTAATTGTTTTCGGAGCGCGAGATAAAAAAAAGTAGGCGGCAAACGCTATTTCACATCTCTCAAACCGGTGAAATTGCATATTTTAGTCACGTGACTCTGGTAGGAAATCCTTCCAAAGACGAGCTTCACTTTTTGACCAAGGCCGCAAATCTAGCCCTTCGGGCTTTACAGATCTGTGATGGTTCCATAAAAGAATCAGCCCATGTTGGCAATCATCCCTTTAGAGCAGAGCGTGGTGTGTTGTATTTTTAAATGTTTTGATTTATAAAGTAAACCAGACTTTCTCTCTAAATAGCAGAAATGGATGATCTGTTATAAGATCGTGGTATCAGTGAATTAGTCTTTGTTTGAAAATGAAGTGTTTACCTTCTTCTTGGCGAGTAGTCGAATGGATCTATTGAAATGGGCGGATCCAGTGAAATGCATAAGCGCTAATGGCCATTCATTAAAAGGTGCAACAATAAAGTCAATGCGTCGAAACTGAAAAAGTTAAAAAGGAAACATCATGCAGACGATGTTTTTAAAGTGACCCTAAAGTTAATTTTTTAAACCATCTTTAATTAAAAGGTTTTTTAGAAGAATTGGAATTATTCACACGCTGAAACAGATTCTTTTGACAAATCATAATTTTTGTGAAATGCTTTAAACTTGAATTGTGAAGCAGTTCCATAGTTCCATTAGACTAGTAAACTACTCGTTGAAAACAGACCCATATACAAAAAATCAAGCTCCAAATAAAAAGAATCGAAGGGGTGAAGTTGTGTCTCTTTTCTGAATTTCAACGACTAGAAGCTACTTCCCTCATAAAACGTTGTTTAATTTTACAACTCTTTTTAGGTTTTTGAGAATCCATCCAACTTTTTTGACTAAATGATATTTCATAGTAATATTAAACATGGGAACATATAAGTAAATGAGCATTTCTAAAAATGCAATAAACAGAAAGAAAAATAAATGCAATCCCGCACGGGTCAGACATACAGAAATCTGTATGTCTCTCCTTACGATTTTAGGTGAAGAAAAAAAGGCGTTGGAAGTAGCGTCTAGTCGGTTATTTTTCTTTTCTCTCACGCGCGCTGAATATTTAATTAGTGTTTACATTATTTGATTGACAATTTTATTATAAGTAATAACCGAGTAGTTTACTAGTCTATAGTTCCATATGTCATTACTATTGAGAAAGGCTGAAGAGATGAGAGGCGATGAGAGGAGATAGTGAAGTACCTTTGCATTTTCACGAGGTAATCTACAAACTCCCATATACTTTCTTTGTTCTTCGCTATTCACACAGATTAAGTCGTCTGTAATCAGATTTGTTTCCTTAAGCTTCTCTAGAACTGCCCGAAGGAAAGATTTTCTCAGTTCGTCATTTGGATGTGAAAACAGGACATCAATGTCGCCGCAATGTGATCGACCACGCCTGTAAGAACCACAGATCTCCATGTGAATGCCTGGTAAGACATCCTCTGCAATCTTTCTGATCTACAAAATGGAGAAATCTATTGAAATACAATATAATTTGAAAAACATTTTAGCGAATGAAGGGTCGAATAAAGATTAAGAGTTTAGAATAAGAAAAACTCTACTTTTAAAAACAAAATTATCATTGCACAAAAGAATTTCCCGAGAGACCGATTTTATATTAAGAAATGGCTGTTCCAGACACAATTAACCCTAAGTGTATTTATCCAGCCTTATTTTCACTGATATTCAGCACCCTTGAGAGCCCCATTTCAAAACTGAGTTTTTCCAGGATTTTTCAGTTCTAGTGCATTTGGGAGATAAAAAAAGGCCAAAAATCGAAAAGTTTTACATGTTGTTCAATTTCAGTAACTTCTTCTCTTGGCATTTTCTGATTGATGTCATCGTAATGTTTGATGCCAATCTTCTGTTGAAATGTCAGGTCAGCATTTTTCTCTAAATCTTCGAGTGACTCAAAGCCCTGAAAAGGAGTAATAAAAATTTAATTATAAAATTCTCGGTGAAAGGATTATAAAATAACTAATTATCTTTACTACATTGAATCGTCCCAATTTCATTTTCTACTAAAGTCTGTCTCGAAATAATTTGCAGCTGGAGAAAAAAATGGCTGTAACGATAGAATTCGAATCAAGTTGCGATTTTGTGCTCGTTAAAAAGATATTCGTGAGTGGAATATTATCAAGTAAAAAAGTTGAGAAAAAAAGGAAAATGAAAATGAAAAAAGAAAAAATCAACTTTTTGTAGAAATGTGGTATAATTACTATTTTCACAGGAGTGACTCTTCAATCTTAGAACATCATCAATGTGAAAAAATTTTTCAAAAATATTCATTCAATCAAAAGATATCAAACAAAGTTTATTGCTGGTTGATCGACAAAAGGCTGTTTTTTTGTCGTTTTTTTACCAGTTTTTACTATTTTATAGAGTCAACCAGCAATAAACTTTCTTTGATATCTTTTGATTGAATGAATATTTTTGAACTTTTTTTTGACAGTGATGATGATTGAAGAATCACTCCTGTGAAAATGGTAATTATAACACATTTCTACAAAAAGTTGATTTTTTTCTTCTTCATTTTTCATTTTCATTTTCCTTTTTTTTCTCAATTTTTTTACTTGATAATATGCTACTCACGAATATCTTTTTAACGAGCACAAAATCGCAACTTGATTCGAATTCTATCAAAAGTTACAGCCATTTTTTTCTCCAGCTGCAAATTATTTCGAGACAGACTTTAAACCTATTTAAAAATATTTTGAGAACCTTTTGGTTATCCAATCTGCAGTGGTAGCTGGTGCAGGTCACATTCATTTTGGTAGTACCAGTGAAAAGACTGACCAGAAGTTTTTATCTAAAACTGTATATTCAACCTTGACAATAAGAGGATATCATCAAAGTGTAAAAATATATCCTTGGTATAGCTATCTTAATGGTTACCTGGGCCGCCCATGTGGCGGCGGCAGAGGGTCCAGCACCCCAAACAGCAGCAAATTTATTGATCAATTCACTTTTCTCATCGATATGGTCCAACCTCCTCAAATGGCCTGTTTCTATGATTTCCCAAATCTTTTCGGCAAGACGGCCACCGACGAATGGCAAACTTTTTACCTCCTGAAAGAAATGGACAAAAGAATTTTTCGTCTTATGCCGTTTAAAAGCATCTAAAGGCATCAGGATTTGTTAACACAATTTTAATTGAAAATAAATTTCTAATAAAGTTTCTATTCGCTAATTGCCCAATCGCATCCAATGATTATAAACCAGGTAAACGAATGGTCAAAACAAATACATACTTCAAAAGAAGATAATGATTTGGAATAGTTTTTGATTGAGTTGATGGCTTTCTTGTAACCCATCGCTCTCCATTTGTCTTTGCTGTTTTCATATGTCTTTTGAAGTACCTGAAAAGATGAAATAGGCCGTGGCCAGTGGATTGTTATTGTTTCAAAAATAAAGAAAAAATTCAAAATGTCTGGGACCAACTTTTTGATATGGCAAAATTATAGCAATTTTTTACCACAAAAACGCCCGTAACTTTTGATCTAGAAAAGTTGAGACTTTGATATAATACATTTTTTTTGCTCAGTTGGAAGAGCTCTATCGCGTGGTATAGGTATTTTTTGATTTTGAAGACCTCCCCCAAAATTATGAATTTTCAGGGCTTACAATTTTGCATAAAAACGCAAAAAATCGCAAATTACGCAAAAACTGCGGGTTTTCAAGCTTGGTAACATTCAAATTCCGAATCAGCACCCTCAAATTGACCAAAATCAATTCTAAAAGCTTGGTCACGGACATTTTGAAAAAAAGTGAAACGTTTTGATGGCACTGGCCATGGCCTAAAACAATAAAACATAGATTTTCCGTTCAATAGTTTGAATTTCTTACATCTGACATTCGCCTAAGAGGTGCAAATTCTTAAGTAAGGTAGAGAGGGATATGTCTGGCCAAAGAAAAGTTTTCCATTCTCTTTTTGTATTTTGAAGCTTCAAGTAAAATACAAGTTTTTATGTCTTAAACCCTTTCTTAGACAAGAAAACTCAAGAAAATAAACCTACCTCCAACTTCTCAGTGATATGTTTGTTATGGTTGACTTTTTGATTTGTTGATGAAGATGGCTTCGCACATACCCAGGTCCCTTTCTGAAAGAAAATGGAAAAAGTAGTATCAACGGAAGAAGAATCTTTACCACATTAATCAATATCTGTTTGTCCTGTTTTGCCTAATACTTAATCATTGTAGATAAGAATGTCTTGATTATTAATTATTCGACTAATGTTGATGTTTCAGGGGCATCATTAAAATTAAAAAATCTAATCCAAAAGAGTCCAAAAATGAATTATGTTGTACTGTATTGAGCTGCCATTACGGTCATCTTACCGGCAGCTCACTTTTGACTTTGGTGAAATCTTTCTTTGAATCTGAAGGTGAAGTTCTTTCTTCTTCTTCATCAGGAGAAGAATCCAGGTCTTTGCGATTCCTCAGTGCTAACAATTCCTCATAACTGGTTCTAGGTTTTAGTACAACTCCTGAAGATGAGCTACTTCCTGGTAGGGCTCTCACTGTCAGATCTTCTTCATCCTTTGTATTGAGAGAATCATTTCCTTGCTTTGAAGGATCTCTTTTCTCGTTATTTCTATCCACAAATTTTTCATAAGGTTTCAAATTTTCAAGCTTCCCTGAGACCAATGATGCACTCAGCCAATCAACACTTACTATATGGATGTCATCTTTAATTTGTTTACGTTTGAGAATTTTAAAAAGTCTCTCTAGTTTCATATCCTTTGATACCAATAAATATTCAATGTCAGTATCCAGTGATTTGGAAACGGCAGCTCCATGCTTTTTAAGCTGATCTGTGAAAATATTGCATCTTGTTTTTCCTAATCCCTGCTCGATTATACAAACGTTAAGTCCTCCAAAGACTTGCTTCTTGGTCAAAGGATTTGATAGTTCTGTCTTCTGCTTCTTTGAAGGTGGCTGAGAAGCCATTGTTGTGATTTCTATTACATCTTTGTTAGAAAAAAACCTTCTTTAGTGACTAAAATTCAAAGAAAAAGTAATAATTTTTGTTAAAAAACACACATGATTATCACAACGAAGGCAAATGTTTAGTTTCAATGCGTCAATTTTTCTTTTGTTTTGAGCCATTTCGCCAAAATTCCGAAATTTGAAATGAAATCTTCTCATTACCGAGATTTCAACATACCTTAATAAGGCTGAATAAGGAAGAAATTTTGACGGAAAGAAAATTTGGCGGATTTGGCCAGAATCCGCCAAATTAAGTTCCCGCCAAAATTTCTTTTTTCCGCCATCCGCCAAATTAAATTCCCGCCAAATTAAATTCCCGCCAAATTTAGTTTTTTCGTCCATTTGCAAAATTAAATTCCATCTAAAAAACTTTTTTGGATATCTGCCAAATTAAATTCCTGCCAAAGTTTCTTCCTTTAAGGTATATTGGAAAGATACTTTCGAGTAAATGGAAAGCCTGTATCAACTTTTAAAATCCTTAACACTTTGACCGTTCAAAAAAACTTAACGTATCTCAAAGAATCATACTTTCAATAAATGCAAACAAGAATGCGAGAAGAAAAATACCTGCAACTTTAAGGCATTGATTTCTTCAGGATTTAAGTATAAAAGTTACAATAATACTTGAAAAATATAATCACTAATCATCATTTTGGTCAAACCCTGCAATACTATCAACTAATTGTTTCACCATAAATGATATTTGCTCATCGTCCATGAACTCTGAACTCACAATTGCATTCGCTATAGCAATAGTGTCAATAATCCCTTTTGAATTGATCCAAACTCGCCCATTCATGCCTACTGCTATCTCAAATTTGAAATGTTTCCCAAGAAGGCTTAAAACCTTACTTTCAGGCATTTTTAACAGTTGTCGACAAAGTCCCAATGAAACATTGAACATGTAACCTTCTTTGAGTTCTCCTAAGGGACTTTGTTTCACATTCTCCTCTTTACATGTTATCTCAGGCTCCATATCTTTATTTGCAATTGTAAGTTTAGCGAAAACAATGTCATTCATTTTTAAGTTTGGTTTGTGCCTCTTTGTAGCCCCTTCAAAGTCTGTATTTATTAAATTGGCTGGTTGGCTTGTACCAATGTCAACTTTATAGCTTTCTCCACCACGAGAAATAATCATACCAATCACCGTATCATTTCTACCAGCTACATATCTCTTTTGATTTGTATCAATCCAAACACTAAATGGTTTTTCCTTCACTCGAAAAACACCTGCTTTATAAGCTAATACCTCTTTTCCATCAGGGCGAAGACCAGGGCCAAATTTGATATTACCATCTGAAATGAGTGCAAGTTTATCCATTGTGATAATCACATCTCCTGGCAAGTAAATTCTCCCAGTCAGAGCCTCAAGTCCTTCCATAACTGTTTTTTATTAACAAGAAATGTCTAATATCTAAAATTTAAAAGGTAACAAACAACATGCTTAATGGACCTACCTGATACAGGTAGTCGGAAACATGCTTAATGAAAATTAAAATGTTTGAGCGGAAAAGATAACAACATAGTATAGAGATTTGCAAGCTTGAAAAAATGATGCAACTTGTTTCACGTTGGTTTTCCGATGTTTTAAAAAAATACCAAAGCAGTTGAGATAAATGCTCATTTTCCCTAAAAATTCCAAACAGGCAATTTTGGGGCCAAATTTGCCCAAATAATAATTATTTCGAAAATCGTGCTTCATCAGAAATTAAAAATTATTATTTTACATCATTGTGCAAACAATCAGGAAAAAATACCAAGGCAATCACGAGAAATGCTCAATATCCCTAGAAATGATAAAAGGGAATTTCCCCAAATAAGAAAACCCGATTTTCACAGCCCAAAAATTTTTTCCAGCTTCAGACACACCAAAAATTTCTCAAAAATCAGGCTCCATCACATTTTGGGTATTGCCACCTTCCATCATTGTGCAAAAAGTCAGAAACAACTAATTAGTACACTGTAGGGGGGAAATTCTTTTTTTTTTTAGGTCGCTTGATTTTTTGGGACGAGATGGAGTTTTTACAAGCTCTTATTTGATTTGGTTGGTCGTTAACCAGTAAGAAAACAATTTTGTTACTTTTTCTAAAGAACGCATCATTTTTATTACTTCAGATGACCAATTATTAAACTATCTTATAAAAACTCCATCTCATCTGGATTTTTTTAGTCATGGCACTACATTTTTGGAAAGCTAAGGGGTAGGGATATCAAAATAACTTGGGTGCCAAATTTTTTTTTGGACACTTTGGTGTGATTTTCTGACAAATATATGACGGTCTCAGACAAAGATCATAGGGTGAAAAATTAATGAAAATTAGCTATGATATAAATATATTGAGCTTATGTTTCAAAACTACCTTTCTCTGCCTTTCTCTGCCTTTCTCTGACATTACCCACCCCAGGGGGGTACCAAGTTGTAGTACATGTTTTTTTTTTTATAAGCATAACGCTTATAAGCATATGAAGGCTCAGATTTGCAGATTTCCTAAGCATAACATAAGCATATACGCTAGCCTGAAATATTTTTCAAGTAGCCAATCTCTTTCTATTCAAAAAGGTTTGCAAGTGGTCAAGTAAAAAAATACATTCCGCGACTAGCCACATTCCACTGCTAAAAAATTTAAATGCTTTTTGAATCGAATATTAACAAAATTTTAAAGATTTTACTAAAAAATTTGGTTGGGTAAATCAAAAGCATATAATTCTTAAGCATATAATAAGCATATTCTATGTCTGGATGCTTTGAAAGCTTAAGCATACTCGAGCCTGACCAAGGGGCGTACACTTGCTTATAAAAAAAAAACATGTACTGGACCAGTGCCGAAAGCTGTAATTTCTTGTTTTTTGAAATTTATCTGAGACCACCACCACTTAGTACGCTGGTACTAAGTTGAATACGCTGGTACTAAGTTGAATTTACCCCTTAAAATAGGTATACCACCTCTTAGTACCCGGTACAATCTTGATATCACCATTGAGAAATGACTCACCAACATTAAGTACCCTGTACTAAGTTGATTTCCCCCCTCAAAATAGGGATACCACCCTTTAATTCTTAGTAATTTACTTCATGGTCTTTGGTTTCTGGTACTTTCTGGCACACCACCTCCTTTAAATTTTCTAAAAAACTTTACAACACCGTATAAAAAAATATACCACACCACCCTTAATATCTAAGGAAAAATTCCTGTCAAGTTAGGTCAAGTCAAATATCATTTTCAAGCCAATTTTTTTTTTAATCAAAAGAAATAAAGTTTCAAATAAAAACATATGTATAACAAGCTTGTCAAAGAAATCAAAAGTAATAGCTAGGAGAAAAGCTAAAAATAGTTTTAAAACTGTTCATCCAAAGATAAAAATGTAACAACCATCTCAAGAAAATCCTTAGAACTTATAAAGTATACTATTGAATTAAAATCACTTCTGGCCCTGCTTGAAGTTTCAAATTTGATCAAAAAGCTTTCTCTTCGACTCATTTTCTTGCATTTTCTTACAAATTGGTGAAATTAAAGAAAGTAAAGAAACATTTTTTGTGATTTTGCAGGACTTTGCTAGATTTTGAGTACTAGATACTAACTTGATGCCTCATATTTGGTATTGAGACCACCATTTAGTCCCTTGATACAAAATTGCAAATTTTTTTTTCAATTAGGACCACCACTTAGTACCATGTGCCGGCACTGGCCCCCACAACTTAGTACCGACCCCCCCCCTGCCCACCCAACAAGATTGAACACGGACCTCAACTCTACCCTTATTGATAACATATATCACAACAATGTCTCTGGGGAATTTATTAGTGGGAATCTCATCTCCCATGTATCAGACCACCTACTAAAATTTCTTGATTCTTCACACAGTAAAATCTAAACCAAAATATAAAAAAATACTTAGAAGGAGTTTCAAAGATTTGATGAGACCTTGTGAGAACCAATCTTGATGAAAAACTTAAAACTATGAACAATCCATCATAATATGTATGATTCTTTCACAATACACTTTCTATTCTCTTTGACATGCACTTTCCTATCAAGCCCTTATCGTGGAAAGAAAACAAACGTTTACGCAAGCCATGGATGACTGACTCCATCCTAAATATAAGCTCAAAAAAAGAAGAACTCTGAACTATCTACATCCAGACCGGAGACAGAGAAATCTACAAAGATTATTAGCTACTCAGAAATACTATCAACAAAGACATCAGAAAGAGCCCATCAATACAGCACCAAAAACAGGGTTGCGATCAACCTGCACCTTTAGGTGAAAAGTTCAAGGGTTAATGCTGTTAAGCCCATCATTACAGCACCAAAAACAGGGTTGCGATCAACCTGCACCTTTAGGTGAAAAGTTCAAGGGTTAATGCTGTTAAGCCCATCATTACAGCACCAAAAACAGGGTTGCGATCAACCTGCACCTTTAGGTGAAAAGTTCACAGACAATATGGTCGCCAGTCATCCTATATTACTCAAACAACTGCAGACACCTATCCCATGTTTAAAATGTGGTCACTTGAATGTAAATGGTCTTTTCCACAAACTCGAAGATGTGAGAATTCTTTTAAGAGAAAGTAAATTTGACTTATTTGCAATCACAGAGACTCACTTAAACGAAACTGAGCATGATGATGATGATCTAAAAATTGACAATTATCTCAGAAAAGCTAAAAACAGTTGGGGTGGTGTCCTCGTCTATTACAAAAGAGACCTTGTGGTAGATGAAATTGAAGTTGATACAAAGATCGAGTCGATTTGGATAGAAGGAACTATTAACTCTCAAAAATACCTTCTGGGTTGTATTTATCGCCCTCCCAAAATGAAAAAGTTTCTTCAAAGTTTTACACTAATTCTGAACCGTTTTAACCATCGATCAAATATATTTCTTCTTGGTGACTTCAACATCGACATGTCCGAAGATAACAATAAACTAACGAAAGACTTTAACCAAGTTCTTGCTGAACATTCTTTGACGAACGTTATAATGAAATTTACTCGAATCACTGCAACCTCAAAGACACTTATTGATCTGGCCATTACATCGAACCCAGATAAAGTTTTGAAAAAAGGAACATATGCAATGGGGCTTTCTGATCATGACCTCATTTATTTCTTATTGAATCTACGGCGTATAAGTTCACCACCAAAATTGATTTCTGTTAGAAATTACAAGGACATTGATAACGCGAAACTTAACAAGGACCTGGAAACCTGTCCATGGCATATTATTTCTATGTTTGACGACCCAGATGACTCGTTATGGTGTTGGGAACATCTTTTTAAAAACGTCCTCTCCTCTCACATTACAACTAGGAAAGTGAGAGTTCGAAACAACAATCAACCCTGGATGAATGGGGATGTACGTAAAGCTATAAATGACCGCTTCAAGCTATTAAATAAAGCAAGACAAACCCCACGAAATTCCAAAGAATGGAAGGACTACAAAAAAGCCAAAAACAAATGCACCAACTTGATAAGAACCACTAAAGCAAATTACTGGAGAGAGAAATTTGTGACATGCGAGTCCTCAAAATCATTCTGGTCACTTGTGAAAAAATTCAAAGGGAAATCAAATAGCCGACACATTGGTCCCTTAAAAAATGAAAATGATACCATTGTTACTGATGACACTGATAAAGCAAAAACAATGAATAAATTTTTTGCTAATATTGGAAAACAACTTGCGACACCTCCACAGACTGACGAATATGGATCTTTGAACTCGTACATTTATCGAGTGACCCCTACTATATCTACAATCCAATTCTCAAAAGAACTTCTTCAAAAATCGTTCAAAGCTGCTGTAAAAATTGGTAAAGCCGGGGGTCCTGATAACATCACCGCTAAGGACCTATCTTTGAACCCGAAAGCCTCAGTTGAGGGTTTACAGTACGTTGTCAAATGTAGTTTATCGTCTGGTACTTTTCCAACTCAATGGAAAACTTCTAAAGTATCTGCAGTCTTCAAGAAAGGCTCTAAATCGGATTGTTCAAATTACAGGCCGATATCATTACTCTCAATCCCAAGTAAAATTGTTGAACATCTTGTCTGCTCACAATTAACTGACCATCTCAGGGAGCATTGTCTCGAATCCGAACACCAGTGGGGCTTTAGACCAAATCGATCGACCGATGACATCCTACTCTATATGACCGAGAAGTGGAGAAAAGCCATTGACTCCCGTCAATCAGTTGGTACCCTGTTCATAGATTTTCGAAAAGCATTTGATAGCGTATCCCACCCAATTCTACTAAAAAAGCTAAGCGCTTCAGGGGTATCAGGTGACTTTTTAACCTATCTTGAGAGTTATTTGTCGAATCGTAAGCAATTCACTGTTATCAATGGAGTCAACTCAGATTGTGCTGATGTGGAATTTGGAGTACCGCAAGGGTCACTTATCGGCCCACCGTGCTTTTCAGTTAATGTTAACGACATGAGTGAAAGCATTGATTGTGATCTAGATCAGTTAGCCGACGACTCAACAGCGTACACATCAGATCCACATAGCGATATTGTCATCAAAAACCTTCAAAGAAGTGCCCATCAACTTGAATCGTTTGCCAAGAAGAACTCGTTAACCATCCACCCTGACAAATGCAAAGTTATGCTTATGTCTAAAAATCGCTTTGTTGGTCCTCTTCAAAATATAACTATTTGTCATAAAAATGTTGAGATAATAAACTCAACAAAATGTCTTGGAGTTACAATCGATGACGAATTGAAATGGGATGTTCATGCTCAAAAAATTACTAAAATGTTTGGTGTTAAAGTCAAGAAGCTATACCAAATGAGAGGGATGCCAAAGTCTACCCTTTCAACCATCTATTTTCAAGGAATATTACCATCCGTCCTGTATGCTATTTTGATTTGGGGAAATTGTTCCGATGCTTTACTATCAAGCATTGAAAAAGTTCATATAAGAGCTGCCCGCTTCGTTCAGCGGATAAAGAAATCAGTCCCAGATATCTATGTTCTGTCACAGGCCAAATGGAAGGAAATTATTTATTATTATAAGAAGAGCATTGCGTGTAAAGTGTACAAAATATACAACGGTCTCAGCTCACCACTTTTATCGGAACTTATCAGCAAATCAAATACACGTGGAAATAGAAAATCTTCAAAAATTGACCAGGTAAAATTCACCTTTGTTGATTATAAACGATCATTTATGTACAGAGCAGCTATTGTTTGGAATAACATTCCCAGCTCAATACGAGAAATAAAAACTTACAAAGCTTTTACAAAAGCCTTGAATAAATCTGATTGTTTGGATAAAATTAATTTTAATATGACGGGTCGTGCACTATTATATAAAGATTATGTTTATTACTAAATTACATTTACTGAATATATATTTTTTTTCTTAGCAAATTTTTAGCTTATTATTACCTAGAGTTTATTTATGTACTTTTATATATGTATATTTCTCCTAAATTCTCCTGAGTCTTAATCCTATAATCAACTTTCTGTTCCTATACAAAAACTCCTAGACTCAACTAACTTTTAGCTTGATTCAACCAACTTTTAGCTTGATTCACAAGATTTTACTTTTTCGTTTTTTAGCCAGTAGGTCCACATCAGTTTTTTACTGCCAATATGTACAGAATTGTGTATAATTGTATATAGTTTTGTATATAGAACCTGACCTGCTTTACCAAATAAATTAATAATAATAATAATAATAATAGTGATATTCCACTATCAAAAACGCAGATTTGAATCTTTTAAAAATAACTCTAAAAAACTTTGGAAAGAAATAAACCATTTATATACTCTCTAGAAACTCATCAATCTCGATCACTCAAATCATGAAAAGAGGTAAAAAAAAATTTCATCAGAACAAGAAATCTTCCAAAACTTTAACGAAGCTTTTTCACAAGTTCAGTTAGGGAAACCATCCAGGATCCTGCCATTCTATAAGCCAGCAAAAACTAAATGACACTTGTAAACTTAAGTTTCTTACCATTTTCCATCGAAAACAACCAAAAACATTGCTACTTCCCAAAGTCGGAGACCAAAACAAATTATCTTCCAAGATTATGGCACCCTTTTGGATCTATTGTTAAGGCCATCTAAAATGGTGGAAAGAGTTGCGGAAAGACAAAGGCGCTCGCTGCGCCGAGGGTGGTAACGCCACCGCAGCGCATAACAAAGCGTGTTTAAATGAATATCATTAATGATAAGAATATCTTATATGCTTACTTTCAGTAAACTTTGAGTGCTTCATTAAAGATGAAGAAGGTAAGAAGATAAAAAATGGGCTGGATAATTTTCATTGTAACAGTTTGGTCAATCATCGCTGAAAGTTCGAAAAAATTTTCGACGCAAAAGAAAATGTCAGCCAATTAAAAGCACAGTGTGCTTATACTTACTATGTTTGCTACATCGTCTATGCTTAAAAAAGTGCGAAAAGAAACGAACGCCATTTTTTAATGAGTGACGTTATGATTTTTTTAGATTGCGGCTGCGTACAGGAACTCGCCAAATGTTCCTAACTGAAGTTGCACCAAATCTTTTGAAGAACAAGTGATACTTTTATGGACCTACCTGGTTATCAAAACTAATCAATGAACATACAAACAATGAAACACATAAGACATAACTGGTCAAAATACAATAAAATATAACGAAACATATCTATTGGGAGAAACTATCAACATTATTAAAAAAGACTTTTGAAAAAAAAATAAAAAGCTACTACAGTAAACGCTTTTTTTAAAGAAGGGTGTCGAAATTAGAAGACGGATATCGAGATTAAACCAACTTACGGTAATAAATAAGGTTTCGAGAAAACTTTAAACATCCATCGCGCTCTACCGTGACATTTTCTTCTTTTAGAAAAAAAGATATTAATAATAATAATCATGACATGAACCCCCCCCCAGCCCGCAGGGGGGGGGCTACAACCAAAATCTTCCTGAAAAAGGCTGGGGGCTGGATTTTTTTTCAATTTCAGGGGGTACCTATGATCTCTGGGGGTATCTAACTTTTATGCAGTAAGGTCTGGGGGCTTGGGAACTATATTTTATCTTGCTTTTATCTAACTATCATTATTCATTTTAATTGTAAAAATATACAATTTTTTTCATTTCTTGACATATACTCAAGTCACAGGGGGTACCAATCACAGGGGGTACCTACTAACATCTGTTCTTTGGGGGTACCTAAAATTCAGGGGGTACCTATTTTCTTAGGGGGTACCTAAACCCCTGGTCCATGCCATGATAATTTGGCTAAGAACATTGATCAATGCTTATAAATAGTGATTCTTAAAGATAAAGATTCGTTTTTTCAGCAAAAAAAATTATAAGTGCTTCTAGTAAACTCAAACCATACAGGTGTTTGCCCCTCAGAATGCCACTGCCCCTCAGAATGTCAGTGTTTGGAAAATGGTAACTACAGGCTTTGAGAATCATTTTAACCAAACTTTTTTGTGGTTTCCATGTGTATGAAAGTATAAGGCCTCAATTTCAATTGAAAGAATGTGTTTAGAAATGGGTGAAAAAAAATTAGGACCGGTTCAGTAAAAAAAACTGACATAAAAAATTTCACTTTTATTTTGGTTTTTGGCCTTGAGTCCTGTGATCTGAATATAAGTGTGCAAAGTAGCAATTTTCAATAAGCCCCAATATAGTAGAAACATTTTAAGTATAAATTAGCTGTTCCCAGTACCATAGACAAATCTATGATGGCAGAAACTCTTACATCACAAGACTGGCATTTTGCGGTCCCCCTTTTAATTGAAAACGGAGTTTCATTTCATTCTTTAACATATCGAATATTTAGGAACAAGGATTTCAATGCAAATTTAAAATAAACTATAAATAAACTACTATGAAACACAATTTACAATAAAATTATCTAGAAAATTGTAGGAACCATTTTTAATGGAAAAATATATTAAAAAGGAACAATTTTTGATTTTATCAAATATTGCATGATTGGAAGTTTACATTTGTCCTCTGTCTTTGTTTTTCACAATATCAAAGATCTGTTTTACTTTTTCATATTCAGGAACATTAAATTTAGATGTTCCTCTTAAAGGATTGACTTCTAGAGGCCTACATATTACATCAGTTAATTCAAAGGTTGTCTTGTCAGGTGGTAGATGGGAAGGTGTGTCTTCCAAAACTGTGCCTGATCCAAATTGGGCTCTTCCAGAAAAAATCCGTTCATGGGGGGTGGAGGATATATTACCTTATTAAGGGAAGAAATTTTCGCGAATTTAAGTTCGCGGTTCGACGATTTTGTAAAATTTCGCGGGAACTTAATTTCGCGGTTTTAGGCAAAATCCGCGAAAACCGCGAAATTTTGTTCCCGCAAAAATTTCTTCCCTTAAGGTATTTTTTTCATGAATTACCCCTGGACATTTTGATTTTTAACCCCCTGAACACGGGTTATACCCCTGGACAAACATCAAATTAACCCCGTGGACACAAAAAATTACCCCAGGACATTGAAATTTGGAAAGATCTAGTTTCAATCACCAATTCCGCCCTTCTCCTCTTTTTCTCTATTTCCTATCTCTAACTCTGTTTTTTCTGATTTCTAGACTTAGTCCTTAGTCTTTCTGAATTTGACTATTTGAAGCTATTTTGCTAATGCTGAAACTATACTCCCACACCTCGGTTCGAACCACCAAATGCAAGCAACCTTAGTTTTCAAACCCGATGCCTTACCACTTGCAATATCGTCGCACAGCAAAATCACGCAATTCATAACATATTATACCGAACTGGCAAAAGACGGGGGTAATGTTATTATGATATGGGTAAAAATACCCCTTTTTTAAGCCTGACTGAAATTCGAGCCGTTACTAGCAACCCTGCGGGGCCCAAGGCGCAGAGTATGCACCCGGCACAGTGACAAGCCGTTACTAGCAACCCTGACCCTAACTAACTGACAATAATCGAATCCTGACCCTCGAAAAATTACCACAGACTAGAAAGAACGAAAACAATTGAAGGGGCGGAATTGCTGATTGAAACTAGTTTTCACCTTGGAATTTACCCCCTGGACATTGCAATTTTTTGGTATTTTTTCAATACCCCTGGACAATTCATCCTCCACCCCCCATGAACAGATCTTTTCTGGAAGAGCCCATTTCGGTTTGAGTGATCTCATCACAACATTAGTTACATTGCCATCGTTATCGTAAAGAAAGCGAGAGACAAACATTGAGATGTAGAGTGTTTCAGATTTTTTGCCTTTGTAGCAGACACCAAACCACTTTCCAATGAGACTAGCCTCTGTATTTAGAGGGCTTAGTCTTTTCCAAGTTGATTTCATTTGTGGCAATTTCGTCTTCTTCCTCCAGCTCTTTATCAGTAGAAGACCTAGCATCAGCTTCATCATCAGTAGTTGAGTAGCTCTCACTATCATCATCATCAATGTCAGAAAAGAAGTCTTCATGTCTTGATAACTTAACTTTAGCCTTGGTGGATGCAGAAAAAGCAGTGAGGATCATAACTGGCATAATAACTTACCTAAATGTCTTACTTTATTACTTATTACTTTATTACTTAACCTAATTTTTACTTTTAAATCAAACTAGTCCAAATTTACACACAGTCTAACTAATCATTTACAATATGGCTTTCCTAGGTAGTTCAAAGCAGTAGGAAAGGGTGGCTTTTAATCAAACTGGTCTACATAGTTTGGATTTTTTGAAAAATCATCTGCAAAAGGTGGCATTTTGAGGTCCCTGTCACATGGCACTTTGTGAAGCAAAGTGGGGTTCCCTTGAAAATAAGTCAACATAAATTTTACATATTAAAAAGGATTCAAATAAATGCATTCACACAAAATTTCATCAATGGATGACCTGTTGTTCTCCAGATAATGCGATTTTCCAGACTGGTACATTCTGCGTTCCCCCCTAAATAAAGTATAAAAGTACAATTTGAGAAAAAAATACCAAAAACCTAAAACTTTGAGATTTAAGTTACTGGGAAGAAATTTTACAATAGAAGACCTTGTAAGAACACCAAAAAAAGTTTAAAAAAGTACAGAAAAAAAAAATTAGAGCAAAAGTAAATTTCAGGTACATTCTGAGGGGCAAACACCTGTAGCCCTTCGCCGTGACATTTTCATCTTAAAAAAAACTAATAAAAATAATGATATGACTACAAGAACATTGATCTATGCTTATAAATAAAGATTCATATATATAGATAAAGATTCGTTTTTTGAGCCAAAAAATTTTTTTTGCAAAAATCTGCCTTGGCCATCTTTTACCAATGATGTTACCCTACTTTCATGCAAAAAATTAGAAAAATTAATGATCCAATTTTTCACAAAGCTTTAAAAACCCTTTTTTAGGCGTTTTTTAGCTGAAATATGCGCCAAAATTTTTTTCTTTCAAAATCGGGCTCTGTCACATTTTAGCCACCACCATTTTGCACCTTTGTACCAAAAATCAAATAATTCCTATGATTCAATCCTGAGAAAAGTTGGTACCGTGAGATTCGGTAACTTGCATCAGTGGAGACTAACATGCATAGCCCTCAAAAGAAAGACCTGGCTGGTCATTAAAATACAAAATTAAGTAAAAACAAAAATGGTAGAGTAGAGCTGCGAGCGGAGATGCGTAGTTGTATTTTAATGACCAGCCAGGTTATTCATTTGAGGGCTATGCATGTTAGCCTCCACTGATGCAAGTTACCCAATCTCACGGTAACAGACGAACGGACAAACAAACGAACGGCAAACAAACACAGGTTAATTTATAGGACCTTCACCCCACTGGAAAAGACCCCCTCAATGGTCTAAAAAATCAAGAACAAAGCATGTTCTTTGAACTGGTCAAAAGATATGAAATTCAAGAACTCATTCAAAAACTAGCTCCAAAAAAAGCCATAGATCTTTACAAATTTCCAATAAATGTCATTGTCATCAATCGATGACACAAGACGATCTCAATCGAACGGAATCGACGATCGAACCAATCGAACCAAATCGAACGCAATCGACCGATTGAAATTCGATTGTCGAACGCAATCGAATCTCAATCTCAGAACGTCAAAATTCTGGGTAATATTCGATTGGTTCGATTATTGTTCGACTGGTTTGATCGTTGATTCCGTTCGATTGAGATTGTCTGGCTTTATTCTTGCAGCTTCCAAACATTCAAGCTCTCAAACATCACAAGTCGAATGAAATTACTTTCGATTTCCCGTAGAAATTATGCGATGAACAATCCGGGGGTCAATGAATCGACGATCGAACGCGATCGAACGCAATTGAATGCAATCGAACATCAATCGAACGCAATCGAATATCATGAAAATTCTGGTAATATTCGATTGAGATTCGATTGCGTTCGATTTGGTTGGACTGGTTCGATCGTCGATTCTGTTCGATTGAGATCGTCTGGATGGCATCAAAGAAATTGGAGACCTTATCTGTACGGTGAAGGCTTCTTCATAAAGACGAAAGACATGTATCTATTTTTCGGATCCGGTATGCAGGAATAGTGTCAGGACCTGCAGGCGACCTGGTAGGGTATGGGTGTGGTTTGGGTGTGGTTACGTATCAGATTGGCTAGGATTTGGGTTATTATCAGTTAGGGTTAGGGTTGGAGCTCGAAACAAGCACTCTTTTGTGATTTTCTCTTAATACAGTCTGGTCTGCAGTTTGTACAATATAAATAGTTGTCAGAAGCGCTATTCTGGCATGAATCCGTGGCGCAGTGGATAAGGCAATAGGTTTCAAAACATCTGAACTTTGCGTTTGTAGTGGGTTCGAATCCCACCGGTGGCGATCTATCGGCAAGTTATTCAGTAAGTTAGAAAACATAGAAAATAACTCACAAAGAACCAGAAAGTCAGAAAACTACGAACAAGAGACTGGAAAGTACGAAATAAGTCCAGATCTGTCTTTCGTCTTTGTGAAGAAGCCACGACCTATCTGTACACCACTCTCAGTCTCACTTATTAGGCGGCCATCGAAAAATTGTTCTATTCCCGTCACCCACCCGCATCATATTTTTTGCTGATTTTCCGGTGCGGAGACACGGAAAAAAATCCGGGAAAAACAATTTGTTCTTTTAAAGTATAGCTTTTTTCTCAATCGCTCTGGCGGCCATAGTAAAATTGTTTTGTTTGCGTTACCACCCTCCCTCGAATTACTGGCGTGATTTAAAAAAACCCTGGAATTTTTTCGACCGCCCTGGACGCGACGCAAACAGAGCATTTTTTCGATGACCGCCTTTATCAATAAATCTGTTAAAAAAGGAAATTTTCCAGGAAAACTTAAAATTGTTAAAGTATATAACTCCTGTTTTAAAAAACAATGGTGACAAACATATGACTATCAATTTATATAGACGTCCATAACTGTGTTACCTGTATTTGATAAAATCTTTGAAAAAGCCATCAACCCACAGTTTCACAGATTTAAAAAATACTTAAGGCGGCAATCGCAAATATGTTCATTTCACATCCTCGTTGGGTCTAAAAAGTGAGTCGGTCGATCGGTCGGTCATAAAAAATTTCGGGTTTCCATTTTTCAGTGCATTCTTGGAGTAAACTGCCAGCCAGCAAAACAACCACGTGTAATGGGTGGTTTAAAAATTGTGACCTTTGAAAACTTGTGACCTCCGATCCCAAAAAAATGGCGCATGTATATATGATAAACAAAGTCAAAATGCTGCGAATGCGCTAGAAATTGCTCGCAAAAAATCGACAACAATAAAATTTTTGAATGAAGGAAAGGTCATGACAGAAAAAGTCCGACAAATTTAGCGACTCACCGACTCATTTCTACTCAATTTTCAAGAGTCGGTCGGGCGACGCGAAGCGAAGATATTTGTGATTACCTACCGCCTAATCGATAAAAAATACTATCTCAGAATTAATTTGGCTTTCAAACAGCTCTGCAGCTGTCCTGAAGTTAACGGATGAGATCTACTCACAACTAAAAATGATATAAGACTTGCTGCACTATCCTCCTAGATCTTGAAAGCATTTGATAAACAGTTGATCACAAAATTTTAGTAGGAAAATTATATGCAAATGGTGGGTAAGAGGAGCTGTAAACAAATGGTTTGAAAGCTACCTTACAAATCGTAAACAAATGAAAATGAAAACACAGGTTCATTTCTAAACAAAATGGCTGATGGAAAAAGGATCCTTTATATAACATCAACATAGGTAAAATCATCAGCAAATCAAATCAGAATATCACTGTTCAGTCGCGTTCATCGGGACAATCTTGGTAAATTCATCAATTCATATTATAGAATGATTGCGGGCAGTTAGCGAGAATCTGACTTTGATATTATATAACAGATAGACACTTCAGAACTACCCGACTGAAAATCGACACGAGGAATTTGACTTTCCCGATGATTTGTGAAGCACGAAAAACGAATTAGTCTGGCTGAAATAGAATTTGACCTTGAAAAAATTTCCGCACTATACTAGGTTTCTTGGTACCGTTAGAAGCGCAATTTTATGTAGATCAACATACTCAGAGCCTCACGATGAGGTCCTTGGGCAAAAAAATTTATGAAATCAAACCTGAGGGGTACTTTTTTGCCCAAAATGTCCGGAGTTCGAATTTTCGTAACAAAGTTGACCTATACGTCATGAACTTTTAAGACCTAAAAAACTGCTTTGATCAATTGTAAAAGGGGTTACGCACGATACGAAAATCTCGTGTTCGCAAGCGAAAGGTTTTTTACACTACATACCGTAGGATTGCTAAACTTCCTTATTCCCAGCGGAACTTTCCGATTGCTAGTGTACAACGGAAAAGGACCAAATCCCACAAAAGTAGATTTAACAGAGACGCCTAGAAGCAAAAAGATCCGAGAGACGGGGCAGGTATGTTTTCCCGGGAATGAGAAAGTTAGCCATTTTATGATACAATTTTAAAAAGTTGTACCCAGCCGTTTGGATGATGCGTGATCGGGAAATAATTCGAGGCATGATTTGGGCTATTTTCGCGATATTTGCATGGTGAACAAACCTTTTTTTGGTAATTTTCATGATCGTCACGAGAGCAAGGAAAATTTCTATCAATGCATTTTAAACATGTACAAACTCTGGTGAACCAAAAGAAATTTGATTGATTCTTTTCAAAACAAACTGCTTTTTTGAAGTTTCTTTAAGTCAAATATCTTAAAATTTCAACCTAAGATACTTTTTCTCTTTTCTCGTTTTCTTAAATCAGGGGGTAATATCTAGGTTGGTAGTATATCTAACAAAAATTGATCTTGTTCATCAAAAATTGAGAATATTTTACAATAAGAAAACCAAAGGAAAATTTATATTTTCAAAATAGATGAAATATTTTGCATATACT
Source organism: Clytia hemisphaerica (assembly GCF_902728285.1). Classification (NCBI taxonomy): domain Eukaryota; kingdom Metazoa; phylum Cnidaria; class Hydrozoa; order Leptothecata; family Clytiidae; genus Clytia; species Clytia hemisphaerica. Next base: position 486,050 of record NW_027104185.1, read on the forward strand.
TTCATAGTATATAAAATATTGGAAAAAAGGTTTAATATATAAAATATTGGAGAAAAGGTAAAATATATATATTGAAAAAAAGGTAAAAAATTATAGCATCCAAAAGTTATATTTTTTGAAATGCATGTCAAAAACTTTCAAAACAGGGAAGCAATTTCATAATCAAACATACACTTTTTTAAATTTAAGAACAATTTTATAAGAACAACGAGGCTCAAAATCGCCAAAAAATAAGAACATTTTAAGAACTGAAACTACTCAATTTCAATCAATTTAGGGGTCAAAGTAATAAAAACTGGGTATAATGCCTAAAATACCTGACTTACATCCTATTAATAAGAACACGATAGAAGCTCAAAGTGCAAAAAAAAAAAAGAACAGTCGAGGCTCAGAAAAATTTTACTGGTTCTTATATAAAAAAAGTGTAATGCAAAAGAAGAAAAAAAAATCTCATACTGTATATACTGGGATATATTTTCATAATCTGAAAGAACGTCGAAAGGAAAAAATTCCCCTAACAGAAGGCATTTTGTAACTTTCGAAAGCATGCTGCAAAAGCATAAAATGTCACATAATTGGCAATCATAATTTCAAAAATTTCCAAAAAGAAAAAAAGTCTTCATATGTCAGGATATTGCTTGAAAAAATTTTCAATTGAGGCGAAAATAAAAAAATGTAGCCTTTCTGGAAACCAACCGGGTGAAAAATAATAATTTTCTGATCTGGCCGCAGACTATGGGTTCATCTATTAAGTTCATTATAAAAAAAAATCAAGTTGGAGCATTTAAGCTATAAAAGTAGTTTGGTTCGATATTACCACTTGTAGATCAAGAATTGTTTGTTCAGGGCTTACTTCATATACTGTTTGTACATAAAAGTTATTGTTAAAGTTCTATTTCAATGATCTTATATATATTACTTAAGTCATCAAAAAAATCAAATAAAAATTTTTTTTCTGGCCGGCGCATCAAAGCTTTTTTCCTTGACTCGCATTCCGGAAACACTACATTTTTTTTTATTTTTGCCTAACAGCAAAACTTTTCTACATTTTTTAATTTATGCATGTGGAAGAAAATGTCAAGTTAACGACAAACATTTTCCACATTTTAAACGCACGGGGAAGAAAATGTCCAAATTTACAGTAAAAATTTCCACGTTTTAAAAGCACGTGAAAGAAAATATCCAAATTCACAACCAAAAGTTTTCCACGTTTTAATCGCACGTGGAGGAAAATATGTCCAAATTCACAACCAATAGGTTTTTCCACATTTAAAATGCACTTGGAAGAAAATGTCCAAATTCACAGCAAGTTTCCACGTTTTAAAAAACGCACGTGCAAGAAAATGTCCAAACTCACAACCAAAAGTTTTCCACGTTTTAAACGCACGTGGAAGAAAATGTCCCAATTCATAACCAAAAGTTTTCCACGTTTAAAACGCACGTAGAAGAAAATGTCCAAATTCACAGCAAGAATTTCCAAGTTTTAAACGCACGTGCAAGAAAATGTCCAAATTCACACAACCAAAATTTTTTCCACCACCACGTTGCATTTTTAAAACATCAATCATCAACCAGTAAATTTTGCTCTGGGTTTAAATTTTTACATTAAAGCTAACCAGTTCATATCCAACCACAACCATTTCCTTGGGTGCCGCATCTACCATCTGTATCTGACCATCATCAGAAAAAAGTGAGTTCAAACTTTTTTGATGTCGCAAAATTTTTCAAATATAGCATGGTCAGATTTATCCACAAATATTCAGTCAACTGCCTAGTTAGAATTTGTGTAAATATACAGGCAAAATTGAAGTTAGTTTGTTGTGAAAGTTGATAAAATATCGACCGGATAAAATATCCTGTTTTTCAAGAAGAGATTGCATCATCTCTCATGCCAAACCAAACGAAACATCGAATTCAGGAAGGAATAATAATAAGAAAACTTCATCATCAACCATTTCTTGTAACAATCACACAAAAATCATGATCCAATTCAACTCTTTAAAGCATAAAAACCAAAGAAAAATAGCCAAAGAGCGGTAGCAACCAGTTGTTTACTTTTGCCGCCATCTTTGTTTTGACTGTTAAAAGCCAGTATGGTCCGATCAACAATACGCTTCCGAACCGAGCGACGTTTCCCGATCGAGAAGGATACTTATATTTTCCCGCGACGTTTCTCGAAGAAATGACGTATTCATCCTCGTATAAAAATACTCTACTGTTTTTGACGCCGGAGCTCGATTTACAAAGAGATTTGGAAAAAATCCATTACGTAATGCTTCCAACAGACAGTCGGGTGCAGGCGACAATTCTCCATGTTCGGACTAAAGACAGTTGCACACGACGACGAAAGTCTGAATGGAAACGAGGCTAAAAAAGCTGAAAAATCGATTTTATCACCCCGCATATCTAGTCCAGGCAATGTGGGGCACTTACCCCCACCTTGCCGGTGACCAAGGTCTTCGAGTATTTTTGGGTTCCAACATACCTATATTTTGAGAATCACGATGGTTTTCAGGCTGACTATGGGGCGGGAATGTTGGGTAGGGCCCTAAGTGGGGGGTGGTAGAGAAAATGGGGAACAACTTTTTTGCCTGGGGTAGGTCACTGATTACCGTTATATTTCAAAAAGTTTAAATGATAAAGCTCTAAAATTTTGTACACAGGTTATAAATATACTAAATAACATTCCTACAAAATTTTGGGTCATTTGGATAAAAATTGGATATTTTACAGACCAGAATATTCAAAATTGTCAAAAAAATTTAAGTTTTTGCAAAAATCCGAACAAGTTTTTTTTTTGACACCCACTTAAACATCGATTTGGTAGCCAAAAATGATTTTTTCTGAAACCTTTACATATACTAAGACATCTTGGAAATTTTTTTTGCTTGACTATACCAACTTGGAATTTTACAGACCTAAGAGTTTGGACCAGAATCTCTCCGAAATTCATATTTCAAGTTCTACCATATGGGTCTTAGCTGTACTTTGCTTAATAACTTCTAAATTTAATGTGATTTGGTGCTTACATTTTGAACAGAGATAGTAATGAGTTTAAAAACATTCTTAGAAAATATTTTGAGCAGATTTGATCAATCATCAGATTTGAGACCAGAAACTAACACTTTTTGACTTATGAAATAGGAAGGTCTTGAAGTCTATTTTAATGACATCAACTCAATATCTTTGCTACCGTTTAGAATATATAAAATAAATTCGCAGCTGAGACAAAAATGGTCTGTAACTTTTGATAGAATTCGAATCAAGTTTCGATTTTGTGCTCGTTAAAAAGATATTTGTGAGTGGAATATTATCAAGTAAAAAATTTGGGGAAAAAAAGAAAAATGAAAATGAAAAATGAAGAAGAAAAAAATCAACTTCTTGTAGAAATGTGGTATAATTACCATTTTCACAGGAGTGATTCTTCAATCTTAGATCATTATAACTGTGAAAATAAATTTCAAAAATATTCATTCAATCAAAAGATATCAAACAAAGTTTGTTATTGGTTGACTCTATAAAGTAGTAAAAAACGACAAAAAGCAGCCTTTTGTCGATCATTTTGGTGTTCTCGATGATTTCAAGTAGCTTGCTCTTCTGATTGGAACATTTCGTACCGTCAGGAAAAGCGAGACTCAAGGGTACGTCATATAAAGGATACGATAGTGCTTGGCTGAAAATCTATCGGTTGTTGGGCATTTGCAGACAACGTAAGAAGTTTTCCAAGAACATTGCTGTTGGCTTTGATGACTTCAGCAGATTTGTTCTTTTTCTGTTTTGGTTTACGTTTTGATTCGCTGAACAGGGTCGGCTTTTGTTCGGGTAGTCTTGCGTTAAATGGTACACTATTGGAATGCAGCCTTTGAGACTTGAAGTCATCATGAAGCTTTTGGCCATCTTTCTTGATCTTAAGTAGCTTTTCTGTGTCGCCTTTGAATGGCATGCCGGATCCAAGGTTGTATACCTTGTCCTCTTGGTCAACCTCTGCACCAAAAGGATTTAAGAAGCGCCCATCCAACACATCTGTTATCTTTTGGACGTAGCTTTCAGATTTGCTAATTTGTCGATGGCGTAATGGCTTGTACTTTGCTGCCTGCTCGCTCATTCCACAATAACTCTTGAGCCTTTTCATGACAAAAGCAGGTGCCTTGAAGGAGCTACATGAATATGAGTTCGATGACTACAAAATCGCTAGCCAAGTTAACCTAGATACAGATCAAGGGCGTGGCATTGTCATATTTTTCCATATCTCCATTAAACACTTGGTAATCGATGTCAAGCCTCCAGTGACTTTCAATGAAGTTTGCATGATTGAAGTACAACTATCAGGAAAAGATTTGCTCGCTGTTGCATGTATTTATCGAAGCCCAACTAGATCTACGTCCTCCAACGAAAATAACAACAACCTAAACTTATTGATCAAGTCCATTGCATTAAATAAGAAATATTCGCACAAATGTTTGTTAGGTGATTTCAACTTTCCAACAATCAATTGGGAAAACTGGACCACCCCGCATCTTGAGGATAGCAAAAAAGAGAAATTCTTAAATACTTTGAGAGACGCATATCTCCATCAACATGTTAATGAACCAACTCGATGTGTAGAGGAACTGATGACCCATCCCTCATCGACTTGATCTTAACAGGCGAAGAAAACCAAATTAGGAATCTCGACTACCTAAGACCACTAGGAAAAAGTGACCATAGTTCGTTGGCTTTCAATTTCGTTTGCTACGCTTACTCCAAACCTACGCAAACAAGGTTCATCTATGCTTCGGCCAATTTCAAATTAATGAAAAATGACCCGACGTTGAGGGAATGGAAAGAAGGTTTCAAAAACGCATCCGTGAATAAATCAGTGGAAGATCTTTGGGAATCGTTCAAGAAAGTTGTCATTGATCTCAGAAATCGATTTGTCCCTTTGAAAGAAGTTGGAAACGATTTTTGGAGGAAAAAAGGCAAAGTTCCAATTAATAAGAATCTTCAAGATGAAATCAAGTTAAAGAAAACGCTCCATAGAAGGTGGTTAAGATCTGCACCTCTCGACAGAGATCGTCATCGTGTCAATTACACTATTGTAAGAAACAGAGTTAATCGTTTGATGTGAAAGGCCCACAGGACTCATGAAAAAAGTATTTGTGATAAATCCAAGGAAAAGCCAAAGATATTTTGGTCTCATGTAAGATCTAAACTTAAGTCATCAAGCGGAGTCTCACCACTATTTGAAAACCCTGACGACAAATCATCGATTAAACACGACGATCTCGAGGCTAGCATCCTACAAAAACAGTTTTGCAGCGTCTTTACCAATAAGCCCCTAGGAACGATTCCCGACTTTTCTACACGAACGGAGATTGAGAACATCATCATAACAGAAGATATGATGAGAAAACAGATAAAATTGCTGGACGTGAGTAAATCCTTCGGTCCGGATGATATACACCCGAAAATGTTAGTTGAACTGATTGACCATCTAGCTGAACCCCTGTCTATCATCATGAACAAGACATTGTCTGAGGGAACAATACCAAAAGATTGGAAGATGGCACATGTGACTGTAATTTATAAAAACAAGGGTGCCCAAAACCTTGCGATAAATTACAGACCTGTTAGTTTGACTTCAGTAGTCTGTAAGTTAATGGAATCATTTATAAGAAAGCACATTATGAAGCATCTAACTGACGAAAAGCTTCTAACCAACAAGCAATACGGTTTCATTAGTCGCCGCTCCACCGTCACACAACTCCTAAATTATTTGGACAAGTGCTGTGAAAGTATAGCTAACGGAAGTGTTGTTGACACTATATATTTCGATTTTGCGAAAGCTTTTGATGCTGTTCCCTATCGCCGTCTACTTAGAAAGCTGAAAGGATATGGAGTATCTGGAAACATCTTGAGATGGGTAGAGTCTTTCCTGACTGACAGAAAACAATTGGTTAAGGTTAACAAAACTACGACATCTAAGACAGATGATGTTATCAGTGGTATTCCCAAAGGAAGTGTTTTTGGACCATACTTCTCTTCGTTATCTACATCAACGACCTCCCTGACAATGTGCTGTCTTCGATTCTCCTATTTGCTGACGACACGAAGATTTTCAGAGAAGTCAACTCGACTGAGGACTCTTTGGCTATCCAACAAGACACACACAAACTTGAAAAGTGGTCAAATGATTGGCTATCAAGATTTCACCCAGATAAGTGCCACGTTCTCACTCTCGGTAAATATTGGAATATTGTCCACGCGCACCCTTATTCACTTTGAGGTGAACAACTTGAACATGTTTTCGTTGAAAAATATCTCGGTGTTCTGATAGACTCTGACTTATCCTTTGAAGAACACATACCAAAACAAGTGAAAAAAGCAAATTCCATTCTAGGAGTCATCAGAAGAGGTTTCGAAGACCTTAGTCTTTAAACTTTCTTCACTCTGTACACAACCTTTGTCCGGCCTCATCTCGAGTATGCCCAATCTGTATGGTCACCAAAACTACGTAAGGACATCAACTTAATTGAGGGCGTTCAAAGACGTGCCACTAGGATGGTTAGAAGGTTAAGCAATCTACCATACGAGCAGCGCCTACGAAAACTTGACTTGCCTTCTCTCAAATTCAGAAGACACTTCGGAGGCATGGTTCAGATCTACAAAAACTTGCACTTCTACGATAAGGACACCACAGTTGGAAAGTTTATTCGCAGGGTGCGTCCAAAGTGAATTCACGATTGCGAACTGATACCAAACTTTGCAGACGATGGATTTAGAGGTGTCCAGACCAAGTCGTTTTACTATCGATGTGTGACAGCATGGAACCAGCTACCAAAAGAGACTGTTATCGCTACTAGCATCAAAGCGTTCAAAGAAGAACTAACCAAGGCATGGATGGAACATCCATTGCTCTACGAATCAAGATCTTTGTAATTGTAGACGATAGATCGGTTTAGAGGCCCTCGTGTGCCTGGACTGTAAATCTTCATTTAAAAAAAATGTATTATACGACAATTCATTTTATTACTAATATTCTGAAACAAAAATAAGCATATGAAATTATTTATTCTGGTCTTTAAAATACACCATTTCGATACTGCTCAGAATATTTATCACTTTTTAAAGTTGTTTGCTATCAACATACCAATACAAACTAAACAAAAAACGATACAAACAATACAAGCTACTGCAAGCGCTACCAAATCGGACAAAGAACTCACGAATAGCGAAATCTAAGAAGGAAAAATTATAACCGAAAAGTGCTAGTTTCTGTTCTGTAAAATACACGGTTTTATGATCAAATCTGCTCAAAATATTTTCTAAGAATGTTTTTAAACTCATTACTATCTCTGTTCAAAATGTAAGCACCAAATCAAAAATTTAGAAGTTATTAAGCAAAGTACAGCTAAGACCCATATGGTAGAACTTGAAATATGAATTTCGGAGAGATTCTGGTCCAAACTCTTAGGTCTGTAAAATTCCAAGTTGGTATAGTCAAGCAAAAAAAATTTCCAAGATGTCTTAGTATATGTAAAGGTTTCAGAAAAAATCATTTTTGGCTACCAAATCGATGTTTAAGTGGGTGTCAAAAAAAAAACTTGTTCGGATTTTTGCAAAAACTTCAATTTTTTTGACAATTTTGAATATTCTGGTCTGTAAAATATCCAATTTTTATCCAAATGACCCAAAATTTTGTAGGAATGTTATTTAGTATATTTATAACCTGTGTACAAAATTTTAGAGCTTTATCATTTAAACTTTTTGAAATATAACGGAAATTAGTGACATATCCCAGGCAAAAAAGTTGTTCCCCATTTTCTCTACCACCCCCCACTTAGGGCTCTACCCAACATTCTCGCCCCATAGTCAGCCTGAAAACCATCGTGATTCTCAAAATATAGGTATGTTGGAACCCAAAAATACTCGAAGACCTTGGTCACCGGCAAGGTGGGGGTAAGTGCCCCACATTGCCTGGACTAATCAGCTTTTTCCCGCGCTTTTGCCAAAAGAGTCGCACTCCGCTCGCTAACGCTCGCTCCGTGCGTAATGAATTGCATTGAAATAAGGACTTCCTAGAAATATTAAAAATCGGGTTTTTCGGGAAAAACGGGCCATAAAAGTCGGAAAATCGGGGAAAACTGCTTAGAAAACCTCAATAAATATTGAAAATATGACAAACTAACGCTTATTAATAACATGACAGGTTGACAAATCTAATTCTAAACTTCTGAAAGCCAAAATAATGGTAAGGATCTAGCTCTTCTGGAAAATCGGATTTTTAAAGTCGGAAAATCGGGAAAATGTTACAAAAGTTAACTTCTCTTTTAGAATTTCACTAAAGTATTTCAGAAAGTGTTAGACATAAAATAGTCACAACTTTTGAACTTCTGTTAAGTAAAGTAACTTTAAAAAATTATGAAATAGGTTTTCGGGGAAAACGGGCTCACATAATCGGGAAATCGGGCACACAGAATCGGGAAATTGAGAAATGTAAGAATATGTTAAATTATGCTTTAAAAATTCATTAGATTTCTCATAAAATCTAATAGAAAATCTAAACAAGTGTTTCTAGAATGTCAAAGATATTCCTCTCACTCATCAAGGGCTCCTCAGTTTCATTATCTGAATCTGGTGGTGGAGCTTCTGAGTTTTCACACCCTTCACCATGACACCCACCACATGCAGCAACACAATAAAGCTTATTGCGACGGCACAAACATAAGTTTGAGTTAATTCACGGACGGGTTCCGACTTCAAAGTTGTCAAATCTTTGTTTTCCCTAAAGAAACAAAACCTGTTGTTTTTTAGAAGTGCTTAACGGTGAAGGTACATTTCCTGGCAAAAGCTATGATATAGAATCACCATCATCAGCTGCTAAATGCAAAAAATTAATTCTAAAATAATCAGAATGTAATTTTATTGAAAAGAACTTTATACCTTTTTGATGTATGGCAGAAGTTGTATCACATCCAGACCATATATACATGAGTAAATAACAACATATCACAAATGATCATAAATAGCTGAAATTTGACTGATTTTCCAGTAAAACAGCTTGGGCTTTACTTTCTCTTTATTCTTCTGGTCGCCTATCTTGTCAGTGCTGAAGAACATTTCTCTCATCCCCACCTTCCAATGATACAACATCAGGATGAAAATATCGGTGTCGTCTGCTGTTATTACAACGTTTCTCCCTGCTTTGGCATAGGATCAGTAGGATACTCCTTTTTCCACAATCAACACATCTGCATCACCGTCATGCTTCATTCTGCTCAACGAAAGATTGACATGTTGCTCGCTCGTTTTGACATAGCGTTGTGGATGTCGGCAGATCAATGAATGCTTCCAACCCAAAGTTGACGTGTTGATGTGGCGATTCCCCTACTACAAGTGAGGCCTCCATTGCTTTTGACGAATTGCATCATTACCTGCTTGATGATCAAATCCGACCATAAACCAGCCCAAAATCTATCGCTTCGTCTCACAGTGTGGTAACCATTTGAAAACTGCTTGTAAACCCAAGGGTGAGTTGTCTTGAGCTCGAGTATATTTTTGAGGTGTAGCCTGGCGTTCTTAGCGTAGTGGATGTGAGCGGGTTGCTGCAAACAGGTTGATCATCCGAGAAAAGGTAAAGCTTCCAATCTCCTGTCTTTTCTGATCTAATGAAATCCTTGACAACTTCCTTGTAATCTAGATAATGCAACCATAATTTCGCGGTACCTGAGCATGTTTTCAGATCATCTTTGTAATTTTCCATAAGTTCCATAAGTTTCTACAGTGTTGGATATCTGCTCATGTCCAAATCAATGGTGGGATCAACAGCATTGGTAATCATGTTCAGATCGGTTGTCAGATCTTCGATTTCTACAGCCTCATCATCAGAACCAACAAGTGGTGACACACATTTGCAAACAAGAGAAGATTCAACTAGAAAATGTGCCCTCAGTGTTCACTTGTGATGTGTGGAACAGTGTTCTTTGCATAAATCTGCTCCATCGATTCCTCCAAGCCACTTGCTTTCATTAACGATCCGATACTACCCATAAAGCTCATTAGCAAATGGAAACCACCAAGTATACATACCATGTTTAACGACTTTTCTTTGATTATTTCATACGCTTTAATCCACAAGGGTTGATCAAACGTAATCACAGGGGTGTCCATGCCTAAGATTTCCGTATAGGTATAGTTCAACTTTGTTACGAAAGTTCGAATTCCGGGCATTTTGGGCAAAAGAGTACCCCCCCCCCAGGTTTGTTTTCGTAAAATTTTTTGCCCAAGGACCTCATCGTGAGGCTCTGAGTATGTTAATCTACATAAAATTGCGCTTCTAACGGTACCAAGAAACCTAGTGCGGAAATTTTTTCAAGGTTGACCCCTTTTATTTCATAAATCAGCCAGACTAAATGTGAATGTGATAGAGAAGTGTTAGATTGGATGTTCCATGTTGATTGCCCGTACCATGTTAGTCTGAATCGCAGACCTCTACAAACCCCAGGTTACCTAGTACCTAGTATAAGGAGCACGAATCCGTTAGTGGATGCCATATTGATATTGATTTGTGATAATAATTTGGTTCCCCAAGTGATACAGTAAACTTGGTATGAACAAAAACGTTGTACCATGTTGACCTGAGATTACTAAGTTAGCTCATATGTGACACAGGTGACACAGTCAACTCGGTATGAGCAAAAACGCTGTACTATATTGACCTGGTTGACTTATATGTGACACAGTCAACTTGGTATGGTCAAAAACGCTGTTAAAGATGGCGGAAGGTCACGCAGCAAAGAAGATCAGAATCCGGTAAACAGAAATCTACGAAGGTGGTGTTACCTCTGGACTAACGGAAAGAAGATCTATTCAAAAAAGTATCGTGTTTCATCCAAGTCAACGCCGTATCAAAATTAATTTGCTTCTTTGCATACAAGAATTTTTCCGTCAAGAAGGTCAAGGTGCTAGACAGGGTCGAAAAATCCCGAAGAAAAGACTACTGCAGTCAAGGTAGCCGGAGCGTGAGGGCGAACAAGTACCTCTAAGAAAAGACCCTGTAGTCAAGGGTGCAGAAGATCAGTTGAAATAGACTGATTGGCTCGAATATATAGCCAGAAGAAAAATCCTCTGCAGCCAGGAGGTAGACGCGTCTCGCCGAACGAGTGAAGAGTCTAGGTTACACCTTATTGACCTTTTAAAAGCCCCCCACTGCCAACGAGATCATGGCAGATGGATGCGCAAAAGATGAGTTAAGAATTTCCAACTCTCCTGAAGAAGAAAATTTGAACTTTACACGAAATCGAGTACCAATGTTCACCTTCAACACGATCAAGAAGGGAGAATCATTTCTTCATCTAAAACCATACAAACAGCAGATAAGGGGAACTCCAACAAATGAGCTGAAGGTCGCTATTCCTGATTCGCAATCAGTACAAGAAAAGGGGTTTCAATGTCGACATTGCACAAGAAGCTTTTCTTCCAAAACTGGTCGAGCAAATCATGAAAATGCCCATGCACGAAAGAATCGAGAAGAATCTCCTGCAATGCAAAATTCAACCGTGGAGGAAGTGACGTCACAACCTCATGCGAATCCCGTGCCACACCCACAACCTCAAATAAACCATATATGGGGAAACCACGCCAAGGAAGACATCTATCAAATATTCCGAGCCATGTATAGTGAAATCGTGCTTTGGAGACGAAACATCTTTCTCGTCCCGAGTGGTGCAAATGGAAAGAGGTTTGTCGGCGAAACAACCAAATGGCTGCAGCGATGGGTCGATGATTCCGAGTCGTACAAGAATATTGCCCTCACCGTCGTAATGGTCATGCCCGCACTGCTTCTCCAGAAACCCAGCTACAAATCAACCGCTAAGCAACACAGTTTATGTCTGGAAAGAAGATTTCGGTTATGGGACGAGGGTGATTTTGACGCACTAATGAGAGAGTCACGAACCATCCAAAAAGCTCTCAAGATGTTTCCCAGCAAACAACGTGACGCACAATTTTCAAAGACATTCGCAAAACTCGTTTTCATGGGCAAAATCAACGCTGCTCTGAAAATGCTCGATAAACAAGAAGGAGGTGGTGTGCTTAACCTATCGAAAGATGTAATCGACAGCTTGAAATCAAAACACCCAGAAGCACAAGAAGCAGACGAATCCGTTTTGATCCATGGTCCAAAGCCTTTTGTCGACCCGGTGATGTTCGAAAGTATAGACGAATCTACCATCGTGAAATCTGCCATTCGAACCAAAGGATCTAGCGGACCATCTGGTTTAGACTCTGATGCTTGGAGAAGGATGCTGGTTTCAAAGAACTTTGGCAAATTTGGTTCAGATCTGCAAAAAACGTTGGTGGTATTCGCAAAAAAACTTTGCAGAGAGAATATTGAAACAGACGGTACCTCGTCAAGTCTCGAAGCATACACATCTTGTCGTTTAATCCCTCTCGACAAGTCTCCAGGAGTAAGACCGATTGGTATTGGTGAAGTACTTCGTCGAATAGTGGGCAAAGCGGTCATTTCTGTCATCAAACCAAACATCCTCGAAAGCTCTGGTGATCTGCAGCTGTGTGCTGGACAGAAATCAGGATGTGAAGCAGCAGTACACGCCATGAGGGAGATCTTCGAAGAAGAAGAGACCGATGCTCTTCTTCTTGTTGACGCCAGGAATGCATTCAATTCAATCAATCGAAAGGTCCTTCTTCACAATATACCGTATCTTTGTCCCGTCTTGGCAACATATGTTTCGAACTGTTACAAAGTTCCTTCGCGCTTATTTGTACAGGGAGGACTAGAAATCTCATCAACTGAAGGAACCACGCAAGGCGACCCAATGTCAATGCCATCGTACGCCATTGGTATATTACCACTTATGGATGCTATCAACAACAACGAGTCGGTGCAGCAGGTAGCCTTTGCTGACGATTTGGGTGGTGCAGGTAAACTCGATCGCGTCCGAGATTGGTGGGAAAAAGTCGTTTCTTTTGGTCCATCCTTTGGCTACTACCCGGAGCCTTCGAAATCGTGGCTCATCGTCAAAGAAAGCAAGCTTGAGAAGGCCCGTGAAACTTTTGAAGGTACCGACATCAAACTGACAACCTCTGGACGAAAATACCTTGGTGGCTTCATTGGAAGAGCAGAAGGAAAAGATGAATACGTGAACGGGCTTGTCCAACAGTGGTGCTCTCAGCTAAAAGTACTGTGTGATATTGCCAAGTCCGAACCGCAATCCGCCTACGTAGCTTTCATCGCTGGCTTCAAGCACAAACTCACATACCACATCCGAACAATCCCTGATATGCACCAATACCTTGCACCTTTCGACCTTATCCTCGACACGATATTCATTCCAGCTATCACCGATGGTCACCATTGCTCCGCCGATGAGCGCCTTTTACTATCACTGCCACCAAGAAAAGGCGGTCTTTCAATCCCTATCTTTACCACGTGGTCAATAACAGAATTCTCCAGCTCACAGAAAGTAACTTCCAACCTGTCCAGCCGAATAAAGAACCAAAACGCAAGCAACGTCGACATACCTGACGACGCTAAAGTCAAGAGAGAAATCACCAAGTCGAAGGAAGATCGAGAAAACGATACGTTGAATGTACTTAGGGAGAGGATGAGCGTTGAGCAGCGAAAAGCAAACGAACTCGCTTCTTGCAAAGGTGCTTCAAGCTGGTTGACGATCATACCGATTGAAAGCGAAGGCTTCTGTCTGAACAAAAGAGAATTTGTTGATGCCCTTTGCTTGAGGTACAGATGGACACCGAAATACCTTCCGATCAATTGTGCATGTGGCCTTCGATTCGATGTCGACCATGCCCTTTCGTGTCCGAAAGGAGGTTTCATCCACCAACGCCATGACGAGATGAGAAACCTCTTGGCCAACCTCCTTTCACAAGTACACACTGACGTCTCCATCGAACCTCACCTACAACCTCTAACTGGAGAATCACTACCAAACAGCTCCAACAAAACAGACGAAGCCCGACTTGACGTGTCAGCCAGAAGTTTTTGGCAAAGGGGACAACTTGCATTCTTTGACGTAAGGATCACAAATCCGTTCGCAAAAAGTCACCTTAACCAGAAACTTCAAAACACATTCCGATCGAACGAACAAGAGAAAAAGCGGAAGTACAACAACCGAATTATCACAGTCGAGCATGGTTCGTTCAGCCCGTTCGTTATGTCTCCGTACGGAGGACAAGGAAGAGAAACGGAAATGATCATCACGACCCTTGCAAAGAAGCTCTCAGACAAAAAAGACATTGAATTTGGTATCATGTTGAATTGGTTGAGAACTAAGCTCTCATATTGCTTGCTACGATCAGCTATCCTATGCTTACGTGGATCGAGAACTGTTAGGAAATTGAACATTGATATGAATGAGATTGAAATTCATGAATCTACTAGGAGAAATTTTTAGTCAACCTCTCTTATTATTCGTCGATTTTGAGATTATTTTTTCAGACTTTTGCATTCTCGTTAACCCCTTGTTTTGCGCCCGGCGTGACCGAAAGGTTATGCCACTATCCTTAGGATGTGGATTTGTGATACTTGATTTGTTTGCCTCTTATTATTCGTTTTTAACTAATTTAGTCTTATAATATTTAGATTTATTCTAATGTATATCTCTTGGTCTAAATCGACCTATTATGTATTCACAAAATAGACGAATAAGCAACGTCATAATAAAAACTAACTGACGTCAAATATATTATTCGCTACAATAAACTCGCGTCAGTTTTCTATAAAAAATTAATCAAGATTCAGAATTTTGGAATTTAGTTTTTAGACGCACGCATCCTTTATTTTGTCGCACAAACGCGCAATTATGTTATTTAGTTCGCAAAATATTGCTAAAATGGATGCTCCAGACATGCAAACATGTCACTTCTGCGATGGAAAACCAACGTTTTTCACCAGTTTAGAATTCAACCAACATCAGAGCTCGTTCCACATGGATGTTGATCAAAAAATGATCAAAGATAAACTCGAACTGTTGAAAACTTCAAAAACGAATCTCGTGAATAAAACTACAGTTATCAAAGACGAAATCAAACTTATGCGAAAACACAATTTAGCCGATGAGAGTGTCATTGGTCTTTTGCAACACGAGTTGACATCGCTGAAAATGAAGATTCAGGAGAAGAATCAAGACATCAAAATGTTTAATGACTACCAGAAGAAGTCAACCTCCAACCAATTCATTAACGGTACGTATTCTTCTTTTGACTACATACATTAAAATATAACTTAAGTTATGGTCAACAATAATGTGAAATAGGTTGCCGGCAACCAAGATTGGTAGGGCGGGAGGGATGTAAAAAACTCCAAGACTTGAGAATCTCTAAGAAAGAAACCTAGAATTTCTCTCCTTCCTATTTCCTTCAGACCTGCCGAAAAAATTAAAAGAAAAGTATACTTACAAACTGAGGATAGTAAACAAAACCTCAATGTTTTTAAAGTAGGGTTGGGAGGTCCCTTGAAAGCATCATGCGCTTATGTAAAAATTTTTAATGAATTATTTTGATTGGTTTATAGATTTGACAGAGCGCTTGGATAAGGTTTACACAAACTCGATCAGTCATCGGGCCCTTGAGGCTGATCCAGCACAAACACCAAAGACCGTGTCTACAGCAAGCTCTGTTGATGAAGACTTATCACATGAAACCTCACTTCTCCGTCAAAAACTCTCACAATCGAGTTTTATCATCGAAGACTTGACGGAGAAGAGCAAAGTGGTCGAGACAGACTTGATGAAAGCGTTAGAGAGCCTCGACTCATCGAATCTTACTGTCAGGCAACTGACAGATGAGAAGAAGATAATCGAGGCAGATCTCTACGCCAAGGAGCTTAAGATCGAGCAACAAATCAAATTAATCCATGAGATGGAATCGAATTCGCCATCGAATGATGATGAAAAGTTTGAGTTACTTTGTGAACGCCTGGCTGCAACCGACAGCGAGATGATGAAACTAATCGAGTTCGTGGATCAAAAAAATGTCGATTTAGAACAAGCTTATAATGACCATAAGTTGCTTGAGAACGAGAACAGTATTCTGGTAAAATTAGTTGAAGATTTGAAAGAAGAGCAATGTGAAAGATTTTCAGAATGGGAGAAAAATGTGGCTGGACTCAAGGCTGAATTGAATGATTTAGAGAAAGAAAAACTCTCTTTGTTATGCAGATTAGAAGATTATGAGGTCGCCAGCAGGAATCAAGTTGCCAAGAACGATCAGTTGGAGAGACTAGTGGCCGAGCTAGAAGCTCAAAAAGCTGACGAAAAGAAACACATCTTCGAGTTGACTACCGAACGAGATTCTCTTAAAAAACAATTGCATTCTTTACAATTGAAATACGACGATTGTGTGAAGGAAAGCAATCAATTCAAAATATCATATGAGAGGTCATTGCAAGATAATCAATCTCTGAAAGACAAGATTCTTGACTTACAAACTCGTTTGGAATCCGGTGGAGCTTCGAAGCAACGGATTCTACAGTTGGAAGAAGATTTTGCTAGCTTACGTCAAAAACACAACGATGCCATCCTAAGAGTTGACGAGATGATACACGAATTAAATACATCTAATGAAGATCTCAACTCGGCTAAGGACGAGATCAAATATCTGAATGACAAGATAGTCCATTCGGATAGTTTACTAAGAGACACGAAGTTGTCGCTGGAGAAAAAAGAAAAAGAGGTTCAACTGAAAAATACGAAACTGCGAAAGCAGGATAATGAAATTTCACAGTTCCTCGATCAGCGCTCCGACCTAAAAAGCAAAATCACAAATCTAGTCAAGAGCACTGATAAACATAGAATGGCCAAAGAATTGGCCGAACAAAAGCTCAAAGAGGAAAAGATGCGATCGTCAGAATTGAATGAGATAGTTAATGAGCTTCAGGATGCTGAGCAGTGCAATGACCAAGCGTCTGAAACTCAGCTCTTGGTCGAACAACAAAAGAGAATGGAGTTGGAAGAAGCTCTTGAGAACGAGAAACAAAAAACAGCATCACTCCAGAAAGTCATTGCTAAAATGCAAGCAGAGATGGAAGCCATGCGAACATCGAATAAATCATTGGAAGCTGTTGTTCAAGACCAAGAATGTCTTGAAAATCCAACATCGAAGTGCTCAGATGACGATAGTGGACCTTCAGAACCATTGCCACTGATGTCTCCCGATTTCAGTTACGGCAACACTAAAGAGGACAATATTGGCCGCGCGGATGAAGCGTTCATTTGTTCGTCAGACGAAGAAGTCCCTACTCCTAAGTCTTCATCAACCTCTCTTTGTGATGGATCATTGATGTCATGTGGAAAGGAGCAAAAGGAGAAGAGGTAAAGAAGTTGGTTTATTTTTGAACAAAAAATCGAATGACATTAAGCTTTTGAATGAAAGATTCTTTGTTAGAATGTTAGAACTTTAGTTTAGAAGTCAGCTATCAAAATAAATTGAGGCAACTGGTTTCAAATTTTGTCCCGGTTTAAATTTCAGTTGCCTCTTTCCTCACGTCAATTTTAATAAGTTCAAATGCCAGTGACCCAGTATGCCTTTGGAAAATTGCGTGTTTAACTCCTTTTGTTATGCTAAATTGTTAATGACAAATCCGTTTTGCTGAGTCTTCGTTACGCTTTAGTCAACCTTCTTTGCATGACCAGGTTTTAAAGCATGGTACAAAATCTGTTTCATAATTTTCTCTCTTTTTTTAGCATCAGTAACAATAGGGAAGAAAATGCAGATGACAATCTGACACCATTAAAAGTAGAGGAAGATGATAGTGATTTCTGTTTGTCAGATGACGAGGACTTCGGAACTCCACTTGTGAGGTGAGTGTGCTTTTCATTCTCCCTTAAACTTTCTTAAACTTTCAAAATGATATAAGCAAAATGATTGGTCAATTTTGAGTAATTTTGAAAATTAACAATTTCGGTTTAGACTCGACTGTTCAGATTCTTTCTCAAAATCAGTTTGAAGTTAATTTTCTTTGGTTCATTTGAGATCTTATTTTAGGATTGTTCTTATGTTAACTGTCATGTTAAAATTGAATCTCGTGTTTGAAACTAACTTCTTCCTTTTTAGAAAAGAGACAGTTGTTTTCAGTGCTTCCACCGTCACTAATGACAACGAAGTCATTCAAATTCCCAAAAGAAGATGGGGCGAGAAATATATGAAAGGGGAGTCACTTTCTCTTGACGAAGAATTTGGGGAAACTTCAAACAAATCACCAGTGGAATACTCACTTGCCTCTACCGAGAAACCCTTAGAATTAACTGACCGTGTACCATCAGAGAAGTCAATTGACCAGAAATCTACTATGGTGACAGATAAATCTGACGAATCATGCCGAGACAACCTTATTGAAGTTGAATCAACCGTTAGCTCCAGTGATTCCAGTGAATCTGACAATGGAGATTCCTCCACAAGCTCGTCATCAGAAGATTTGACATCCAGCACTGGATCAAACCATTCGTCAAAGTCTCTCGATAAACAATTTTCTTCAACCTCTCGCAGCGGTAACAAAAAGAAAAGATCGCGCAAATCTTCGAAGAAAATCGCAAATAAAAACTTGCCAACATTCAGTCCTGTCAAAAATGTTGTTATTGGTCAATCACCTGCCAGCCATTCACTTGATAAGAAGATGACCTCCATCAAGAAGATTGACACCGATGTCCACAGCTCAACAACATAAAATTATTCAAATCATTTTTTAGAATTTTCATAATATTATTTTGTTCGTTTTTTCTTCGCAGATTTTTTTCCCATAAATTTTTAAATATTTTTATCAAACTGGTTTTTATTAATTTTTGAGTAAATATATATTTGTCCGTATAAATTCTTCAGTGTATCATTTTATTTTTGCCTTTGTCAGTTATGTAATTAGGACCTGATTTCTAGTAGCTCGTTCAGCATTTGATAATGCTTCCCATGGACAGAAATTAAATTAAATAAATTAAAGAAAACTAAATTAAAGAAAGTAAATTATTTAAAAAGGGGTTGATCACGAAAACAAGAAAATTCAATTTTAATGACTCACCATCCTCAAAGTGACATTTTTGTTCGATCATCATTGCCGAGTCAGTTCCATTAATTCCTTCTTCTTCCATGTTTTCCTCGCCTCTTTGATCATATCTAACCTCGTTCCCAGTGTCTTTCTCAACTCCAACCTCGAGTCCAGCGTTTTCTGTAATAACAGCACTATTTTGGCCATCGTGTCTTTTGATCTCGAAACTGCCTGTCCATTCGTCGGCAAGAGGTTTGTTCAGTATCGGCGATTTGCGTGGAAAGATTTTCATTGAACGAGAGGGCGAGATTGGGTCAGTGTCCTGAGAATCATAAAAACTTTTATTTAAATGAATTTTTTCAAACGTGCTAAAAATGACATAATATCTAAAAGTGATAAAAAAGTGACAAAATATTACCTTATCGGCCCCTTAGCGCCGGCCCCTTATTACGCCAAAGCTCAATTTTTTTCTCCATTTTTAGCCCCGCCCTAATCTAATTCCGATCCTTATTGCCGCCTCTTATAGCGTCGATAAGAGCAAGCGTGAAAAGGGCTGATAAGGCATTCTCCTAGGACAAAAAGAGACAAACAAGCAGAACAAAGTTTTAGTTGTCGTTTTTTTTTGTGTCAGAAATCATAAATTTCAGATATCATCAGTATGTCAAATTTTATTCAAATTTCGATGTCTTCAGACGGATCTACAGTACTTTGGATAAATATACTGCTATTTTCACCATAACCCAGACGGGACTTATTTCACGCTCTGACAAAATTTCTTCTTATTTGTAATTTTACTGATATATACAGGTGATTTGATGGGACGAGATGAAGTTTTTACATGCTTTTATTTGATTTGTTTGGTCGTTAACCAGTAATAAAACAATTTTGTTACTTTTTCTAAAGAACGCGTCATTTTCATTACTTCAAATGACCAATTATTAAAGTATCTTATAAAAACTCCATCTTATCTGGATTCAAAAAGGATCTTAAATTACAACCCATCAAAACGTTTGATTGAAGTTAACTTTAATTTGGTGCCCGCAAAGAAACAATTTGTTAAACAGCTCTTTATCAATCTCGTACACAGATAGAGCCACTTCACAACTTTTTGATTTTAGTGAAGAACGTTTGTACAATCCTTTTGTAAGCGCTCTCAGAATCATAAAAAAGTGAGCTAGGTTCAAGTTTTGGCGCAACATCACAAAAATTTGAGAAAAGTAAACTTATTGTTCTAGGCGGGCACCACTTTTAAAAATCTCCGATCATTAGATGACAGATTTAACTTATAGTATAAGGTTTATAACATGCAGTTGAAGTTTCGAGTTATAGTGAAAGTGACGTTAGTCTAAAATGACGTCAATTCAGAAAAAATTTGACGTCAAGTAAAAGTGGAAGATTCTTCGAATTTCATTTTGATATAGCAAGCCGACGAAGCAGTTCCTCAGCAATTTCAATATTGGAAATTCATTTTGTAAATCAAATTTATTTTGGATCAAAGCAATTCATTATGTTATCTAAAATGGCAAGAGACGGACCTAGTGGTCGGCCTCATGGCGCCGAATCAACGTCGGGAAGAAGCAGTAAAGTCTTCCCACAAGAGACATTGGTGCATGAGTATCTGGACACCTTGCCGGACGGATCAACGGAAAAAGAGTTCATACTTGGAAGATTCCCTGAAGGAGACAAAGAGTTCGGTAACCGAATCCTATACAAAAACAGAATCAAGGAGGCTGTTTTTCTTTCTAAAACTCCCCAGGCGAAACGAGACTTTATCAAATTGTTGGAGGACTTTTACACTCGTATTGACGGTAAGCCTTAATCCTTTCTTTTTCACTCTACTCCAGCTTAACTTCATTTTATATTTTGCTTATTCACGGGCCTTCGATCTTACATCTCTAGCTCTACACCGTCTCACTTTTATACCGGCGTATTGACGGTAAGCCATTTATTCCCTTCTTTTCCACTTCTTCTATAGCTAGACTTCCTTCCATGTTACGTTAATCAATTGTGCTTTGATCTTACATTTTACCAGCGTCTCAATAACATCAACATCAATTTTATTAACTAATTTTTATGTTTAAAACCACGAAAATGTATCGTACATAACATGTGATAATTTATCCTAATGTTCCTTGTAAATTTATTACCTGTCCTCTCAAAAGCTAAACACGCATTCAAGGGTTGATTGGTGTATAGAACTAAAACGCCTTCTTTCTACGCAAACTTTTGAAACAGGGAAAACTATTTCAAGAAATAACTGCTTTGTGAAGTATAATTTACAGGCATACTTAAGTGAGCAATTTTCCCTAATTAACTAACTAAAATGATATATGACAGGGTGAATCCACTAAAAATCAGTTTCCCCACTCCTCTGGTTCGATGTTAAGTTTGGAAAACTATCCTAACTCAAAGGCTATTTTTGTATTAATAATGGTAGCATATATCCTTTGTACTTTACGTCTGTCTCATCTCAAGGAATGAGTCATAGGTCAGGCTTTTGTAAGAGACTTTTACCATTTTTTTTTCTTTAGAGCGTCAAAGGAAATCCAAAACAGGTGTAAAACACCGAAGAGTGAATATGTCTGTCCCACGGCCAGACCTTAAACGGTATCAAGCCTTATACAAGAATCACAGGCATCCAAAACCTATCTGCTTAAGAAGACCAAAACGAGTTGAAGCTGTACCATATCCACGTCCCGAACCAATAGAAGAGGATGCTTTAGCCGAAGGACGAGACTCACCAGCAGGAGAAATTATGGTGCATCCGTTAGTGGATGTACCTAGAGTGAATGGGCGGCATGGGCGGCACTCCCCTGGTGAGGTGCAAGTGCATCCCATGGTAGATGGCCGTCACCCACCAGAAGGAGTCGATCCTCCACAAGGTTCTCCACGAGATGGCCGGGCGCCACCCCTTATCAGCGTCGAGGAAATGGAAAGGCAAATGCCAAGCGCTATCTTGGCCGTCACAAAGGAGGTGTGGCCTTTGACGGAACCGCATCTTGGCGAGGCTTTTGTCAAACTCCGTCCACCAGAAGACAGAGTGGAAAACAACAAAACCTTTATACATAGAGTAATGCTTTCTTTCTTTTCATCCGAATTGTTTCGCAACTACGTAGTTAGGTTGGAGAGGAACCGTAATTTACACTTAATGCGAACGCAAGTATTATCTGAGAAGCCTTGTTGTAAGATCGCATACTATCGATCCTTCGTGCGTGATAACCTACAGCAACGAGGCTTTGTTACCAATCACGACACACCAGAAGGTTTCCTGATGGACGTGAGACCACGCGAAGAAGCTTCACAGAGGCCCTGGGATCGCCCAAGCCAACCTTCCAGTCAATTATTCGCAGCCAACCGTGAGGCCGTTATCGTCCAACCTGCTATTGACTTTCAACCTACAGTGATCAACAGTCCACATGACGTTGATATTTTGCCGGAACTTCCGAGCCGTTTTGTAAGGAGGGTCAGAAAAGTTGTGCGAGTTTCTTCAGCACGAGCAAAGGCTGTGCAACGTATAAAAGCCGAAGCTGCAAATAACAACAAACAAAGTTGGCTGCAAAAAGTTGCCAACAAAATAAGAATCTTTGGGAGAGGTAAAAACTCGAACCGTGTTGCTCCATCAATAGATCTTGATGAAAGAAATGAAGATTTCGAGCTTCAACCACGATCTGAACGATCGGAGCCACCAACAGATTCCCTACATACCACCCACGCTGCACATTTCTATGGCAAACGACCAAGAAAGTTTCCGAAATCACCAACCAGAAGGGGAATTGAGGAGGGAAGTTACCCCAACTGGACCGTTAAAGCCAATAAACTTCCTTCTCCAATATTGAGGTAAGAGTCATAAAAGACTTATTAAAGAAGATTATTAAAACATTTATTCGTTTGATGGTTTGATGTTAGAGTGTTGACTAAATCTAACATCAAAGTTCATTCATGGTCAGTTTAAAATAAGTAAACTGCAGAAAAACCTATAGTTCCAGGACACAGCAAATCCATCAAGAGCCCCAGAGGCGAGTACCGATTTATAAAAAATCGTGCATGTATTTTTGTTTTAGGTTTACATGGAAGGGGAAACTTGAGAAATTAGAAAAATTTCTCCTCAAAGACAAAAATCACTGTCAAATCAATTTGAGTGATGAGAGGAAAAGGTAACAATTTAAAAAATATTAATATGTTGAAACCAAATAGAGGCAATTGTTAAAGTATCCCGAGGGCCAATTATAGCTTTTTGATCGACTGGACTGCGCTTATGGGTTCAATGGACTCAGCGTCATCAAAATAATCAGAAGCAAAGCAAAGTTCAGTTAAAAGTAGACTCTAGTCTATGGTAAAACCGATTCACAGCACTGGCGATCTATTAGACACCAGAAGATAAAAAGATCTAGGATCATTAAATACTACACATTCTGGTGTTTTTTCCTTAAATTTCGAAGAAAACTACAAATTGTATATGGTCTAAAACGGATTTCTTTTACTAATAGGACTGCTTTGCACTATGCGGCATCTTGGGGCTGTGCTGAAACAACAAAGCTCCTTTTGAACATCAAAGGACTCTCAATAAACGCTCAGGATGAGCATGGGAAGACGCCACTTTATAAGGTAAGGTTGTGTTAATTAATTCGAAAAACTATTCGATTCCGTAACATTTAACAGAGATTTTATTTGGCGACTTGCCAACTCCGTCTTTGTAAAGTGTTGTTCGACAGTCCAGTATTATATAATTATTCAATAATTTCGATATCTCAACCAGTGCTGCTTAAAAGGAACTTTTTCTGTAATGTTTAGCTCTTCGATGCTGACAAATGATTCCTGTACAGTAAAAGAGTTGAATAGTGCAAAGACTTTAACGATAAGTTTTAGTTTTCAACTTCACCGTTTAGCTAAGGCAGTGAGGTTTGGCGGCTGAATCTTTAACAGATCTGCACCGACTAAAGCTTCTGCTTTAGCTCTTCGATGCTGACAAATGATTCCTGTACAGTAAAAGAGTTGAATAGTGCAAAAACTTTAACGATAAGTTTTAGTTTTCAACTTCACCGTTTAGCTAAGGCAGTGAGGTTTGGCGGCTGAATCTTTAACAGATCTGCACCGACTAAAGCTTCTGCTTTAGCTTGACATTGCAAAGTTGCAGTCCAGAAAACATGTATGGTACAGATACACTTTTCTCAAAACAAATTGACGAGTGGCTATTGGATATTGTCGAGAAGTTGAAGAATCGAGTTGTAGAAGTAAAGATAGAGTTTTGAAAGCAGACTATTTTTTCTGTACAAGTTTTGTAGAAATAATATCAACCAAATATCTCATTACCGTTTTAGGCTGTGGAGAATGGCTCACTCGAAATCGTCAAACTGTTAGTCGAAGCGGGCGCCGACTCGCGGATCGCTGCGTGTGATGACCGGGATCCGCTTGGTTATTTATTAGCTTACCATGGTGACGAAAGGTTCGAACTATTCAAATATCTTTGGAAAGTTTCACCTCGGTCGGATGATGATATCGAAGCCGAGGGAATCTCGCTCATTCATCGCGCAATTTTGACAGATCCCTCCGTCACCGTGTTGAAATGTGTAAACCACATGTTAAGTAATGGATTGCACGTTGATGCAAGACTACCAGATGGAGAGTAAGTAATCAAATTGGTATCAACTCATCTCGTAACTCGAACTTCCGTAACTCGAGTTTCCGTAACTCGGACTTTCATAAGTCGAACTTCCAAAAGTCTCACCTTGATTACTCGAATGCTTAGTGTCTAGCTTCTTCCCTCCTCTACTTTATCAACAATTATTGGTATGAAGATAAAAACTAAAGATATCTTAATCTTAAGAGATGCCCAATGCAGTAAAAATAATTAGTAGCAAATAGTTACCATTACATCTAAGCAATACAATTACTCTATTTAGGACACCAGCTCATCTGGCAGCACTCTACGATCGAGAAGAATTATTGGAATTGTTATTAGCACATCAAGCAAATCCTTACCTCAAAGATAAGGATAAGAACACACCGAAGTGTTACACTAAACAAGGCTCAACGTAAGTATCACATAACCTTCCTGAGGTGAAGTAGAGCACTGTAATCATCCTTTATAAGTCCTTGACTTAGCTACATCCACCATCTCTGATCGGAGTTTTTTTTTTGAAAGTGGTACCGTAACCGCAAAGAAGCCATCGCAGTGTTAACACTTTGCCGTCAAACGGCGTTACATCACAAGGTGTACAAAGTATCAAGGAAAACTAGATCCAGCGCTCTCAATGCATTTACACCGCTACTGAGTAGTGCTACCATCAGGGTGCCATTTTGAAAAAAACTTCGATCAAAAAATTTGGTTGGCTAACCCTTCAGGGTTGTATAAAGCTTAGTGCAATCAACACAACGGACAGGTAAAAGTAGACGTGATTGGTTAAAACTCACGAGCCTATTACATTTACGTCGTTCTGGCGTCCTAATCTTTTTCTATTGAATGCCCAAGAAATTAGAATGATGTTATGAAAGGTACAATCGGGTGCACTGTGCACGAATTTAGATTTCATTTCTATTCTGTGAGAGCGTATTCAGATTGTAAATTTCAAGACTCCGATAGACAACAGAAACTTCGTCATTCAAATTTAATTAATACACCCCACTTTTGAAACACCTTTCTATCAGAAATTCTATTTTTAAGTACCTTTAGCGATGTTCATGAGCTCTATCCTACCGTTTTAAAACAAGCCCTATCTAAAAACTTTTCTTCCAGTATTTCTATAAATTGTCTTTTTGTCGGGTATACCAATTTATTGCAAAGTAGAAGGTCGAATCAACAATAAAAATAAGCCTATTTCTATTCGTTTCGACTTTTAGAACGAGAAAATGTTTCGAAGATTACTCAAAGTATGGACCGTTCGAGGTAGACGAAATCTTGGAAATGCGTGATGGAATGTCCAAGAAAAATATGTAAGTCAGAATGGTACCTCCAATGTTCTAGAGCTCTAATGAGCAAATGTTCTTTGTCGACTTGATCCTTGATTAAGTGAGACAGGAGTACAGATTTTTGTTTTTAAGAAATGTTTGCTTTGAAAGTTCTTTTGGCCAGGCAGGTGGTAAACATGATCCATTCTTTTAAACTCTAAAATATTCTTTTAAACTCTAAAATATCATTTTTGTGTTTTTTAAAGCATTAGCTGTAACATGAAGGTAGAGCATCCATCCGGCTACGGTGTCCAAGGTTGTGGGCTCAAACCCGAGCCTTTAGTATGAAATTCTTGGTTTTGGACAGTTATATTACACTTTCGAATATTTTATATCCTCTGTTTATCCTCTGTATAATCTCTGTTTATATCTTATAGGAAGAAAGCCAAGCGTTATCGATTTGATTCATTCGGCTATCAATTTCAACATCCAAAATAATACTGTAAAATATAAATTTTATAATATCTCATCTTTAGTTTTTTTTCCTTAGAATATATTGTTTCTTTCATAAAAAAATACAGTGTTTTTTTACGCTCAGTTTCTGCAATAAATTGACCTCACTTTTTTATCTACAAAATCGAGATCTTTTTCAGTGTAAGCTCGTTAAAACGTATCTGAAAATTTGAACTCCCTTTGCCATTAGTATTAGTAGAAAATACCCAAAAGAAAAATCAAAACACCCCCCGCCCGGCTCGCACCTCGGTGGAACTTTTTCCCGCAGTGGGGATAAAAATTTTATTTCGCAGCTGAAAAACCAATGGTTTCGGAGCTTCGGAGTACCGTTTTTTTATATTGAATTTCATATGAGGATGAAATCAAAGTCCTAATGGGGCTAAAATTGTAGAGTGTTTTTCCATGCAGCAATGAAATTTTAACCTGATTTTCTATTGGGTTGATGTCCCACAAGGTCTGTGCCATGGGGGTGTTCCTTAAGATAAAACTTGGCGGATTTCGTTGAACCTCTCACTCACAAATATCGTAAGCTAACTTACGACAGAAATTTAGTGAGTAGCAAGTATTAGTCAAGCGTTAAAAGCAAAGAATGTAGCAACTTACCACAGAAATTTTTTTCGTTAACATCGATTTGCGAGCATTAGAAGAATCATGGGACACCTGAAAAATGAGGATAAAAACGTTACTGTCATTCATATGAAGTATGAAAAAAGCTGAAGAACAAACGACCAAAAGAAAATTACCCTTTTTACCACCATACATTCAAAATGACCCTATTTCAGATTCAATCCTTAGATGAGGGTTTAGAAAGTCTGAAACTTAGGATTGATTAAAAAATGTCTTTTTTATCTTTACAAAAAAGTGGTGGTGGGTCAGTTTCTATCTTTGTTAAAAGACTAATCTTTGCTTTCTAACAAATTGTGGTGTAAAATATGGAATAGATTAATAGGTATGGAGAAAAAATTTTTGTTTTCTAAGAAATTATGCTGTAAGATTCGCTAAGTCAAGGTATGGTTAATGGGTATAGAAAAATCCTGACCTGTGAGCAAGTATTGGTAAGTAATCTGTTGGATTTCTCGATTTCATTCTTGATAAGTTGCTTGTTAGCTTCTGAAGGCACGATACATGATTTCAACAGTTCTTTGTTGAGAGCTCTCAAGTCTTCCACCGTTCCACGATATGGTACTTTCAATCCCAGCGTCCTTTGCAAAATGACATTCTGTTCTTCTTCTTCCTGAAGGAGAGACAAGTAGAAATTAAACTGTATAAGAAATACAACTACATCTAGAGTTCAGAGTCACCTCTTTGAATCGGTCAGCAAAATAGTGTCACAGGAGGCTTTAAAATGACTCCCCTTTGATATCTGCGTATGGTAGTTGGAAGTGTCAATGGGGGGGGGCTTTGTTGCTCAAAAACATTGGTGAGAGCTGGATTGAAAGCAAACCTCTTTAGTACTAAATTTCTATTCTACTGCCAATATATTAACTGAGTGATTGTTGTCAAGATTCATATTGTAAATGGTGGATATCAAAGCCATCTTCTCCTACACTTGACTCTTCCTGACGTTTCAATTCGATTGTCTGACTAAATTTGGTGAGAGTCCAAATATGATGAATATCTATGGAATTCACTACAAAAAAATACCTTTTTCATAGTATTCAACTTCATTTGTTTTCGTTTCATTTTCTCCAAATAACGAACTCTTTGATTGACGTCAGTTTGAAAATCTTTCAACTTTTGATCTCTATCCAGCTTCATCTTTTCATATTTTTTGTGAATTTCATGCGCGTGAAGCTTAAACAAAATGGAAACAGTTCTTTAACATTAATTGTGGACAAAATTTCTGATTCAAATATTTAAAAGGGAATCATAATAGTTTTTCATATAATAAAAAAATGTGGTATCACTGGAAAAATTAGTCCGATTTTACAAGAAAGTGAAAAAAAAACGAAGAAGAAAATTTGCTACTTTTGATAGAAAGCTGCTACCAAAATGATTTTTACATCAAAAAAATCCTGCCCCCCCCCCCAAGATTCTCTTCAAATGTACTACCTCTGCAATACCCTCTTGTGCTTCTTCATCAAAACTATGGTCATAACATTCCACCCAAGCTTGTTGTGGATGTCCTGGTATTACACGAACATCCAACACATTTTTCAGTTTGGATTGTGCAAGTTGCTGCTTTCTCCCTAATGTTGTTGCTTTAGTGTTGGTGTTTGGAGGTGATACACTGAATTTGAATGGACGTGACCGATTCATTGCTTTATTTGATTGTTTTTTAACTTAATGAAAAAGATATAAAATAAGAAACTGGGTTAGTTGTGAAAATAATCTGCTTTGTCCAAGCTGCAGGGTTAGAATTGACTACTGAATTGTATATCACTTAAAAAAAGGTCAACAGAGCCAATGAAAAATACCATGGCTGATGATAGCTTCTAGGTTCTAAAATAATTTTATTGAGAAAGGTCATTCAAATCCTGACGAGTCTATTAAATTATTTTATATTGTTTCATCTTTTAGATTTAAGATTTGGTTTTTCAAGAAAAGACTGTTTCTTTTAAAACCAATTTCAATCAATCATAGTAGACGTGAAGATAGCTCTTAGTTCAATCAAAACTTATGAATGAATTCTATATTGTCAATATAAAATTTACGTCTACAAAAATACTTGATAAAGGCAAACGTCAACTGTCGTAAACGCAAGTATGTTTTATTTTAAGCTTAAACTTATGATATGATATGCTATGATATGATAACAAAAGAAACAATGATATAACTCAATACTGGAAAATTTCTACACCCCTGTCTCACAGCCCTAGTGGAGCTTCTTCCTACAATGTGTTGAAAATTTCTATCGAAATCAAAGAGACTAGGTTTTAAAAATTAAATTTTAATGTTCTCAGGTCAAAAAATCAAGGGGAGATAGCTTTGGAGTGCTGTTTTCATCGAATCTTTGTCTATTTTCTAGTGGGGCGGTGGTCCCAACAGGTCTGTGACACAGGGGTGTATTTCAGTCTATGTATGAGTCTATATGTATGGTGATGTGTGTTTTAAAGTAAAGTAGAAGGGACATGGCACAGATATTCCACAGTATAGCACTCCCGACAATCATTTAGCAATTATAAGATACTTAGTAAAAGTAAGGCACTTTTGCTGGAATAAGTCGATAAATATTATCATGATTTTGAAAATCAAAAACAAAATCATAAAATAAAATAAATAGTAACATTTTAAATGTAGAAGCTCAGAAAAAAGATGCCGAACTTTGTTACTTTAGGGTAAAAATATCAGTTTAACAAATTTCAACGATATAAAAATAATCCAATCATATAAAAGGTAAAAAATTAAATGAAAGTAACATTCATTATCCTACCTTGGAAAGAAAATAGTTATCATATGATACCGAGTACAATATAGGATATATTCCCCAGGGGGGACTAGGGTTAAAAGGGGTAGGGGATGTGTCGCTAGTCAGGGTACCTTTTTTGACCTCCTTGTGTCCGAGGTAGGGTCGCAAAAACACCAAAAATCAGTCTCTTGTAGGGTACTATTTTGGGGGAATCTGGAAAATTTTTAGACAATTTTGGAATTTCAGTTCCATTCAGGGTCACTTTTTTTCCATTTTTCGTGTTTCAGTGACACACCCTCGTCGGTCAGGGCAGTACCCCTTTATGTATATAAAATAATATAAAAAACTCTGAACGAGAAAAATTGGTTATGATTCATTTCAAAGTTAGTCTTTCATTATTTTGCATACTTCCAAGAAAGAGAAATCTGAGACGGAAGAGCTTCTTGATAGCTGCAGGTTGAATCTTGAATAAGAAAATTAAGAATAGTTTTTCAAGTTTGAGATAATACTGGATAATAGGGAAAAAGTTAGAAACTATAAAAATATATTTAAAAAAAACTATGCTTTCCTTCTAGAATAAATATACCTTTAAATAAAAAAATAATTTATATCACAGTAAATAATCGTCAGTTCTCTTCTGCTTGTCTGGCTCGTTCAGCCTTGATCCTTCGCTTCAAAGTCTCTTGCTTTGCTTTTGATTTTGGTAGATTTTCTTTCAGCCTCCTCTTCTTTTTATCTTTTAATGTGAATCGACTTTCGCTTGAGGGAGCTCGAAATTTTGGGTGACCATACAATGTAACAAAGTAATGATATCTTTCAAAAAATACTAATTTAGCAAACTTGTAAAGTTCCGCATCCAAGGAGTTTTTCTTTTTCACTTTTTCTATCAATTCTTTGTTTACACCGTCTATGTATACTTTAGCAAAACCTGTATCCCATAATTGAAAAGGTTCATCAAATTCTAAACCAAAAGTTTTTTCAAAAACAAATTGAGATTCTCTTGGGTACTCGAGTAAACCAAAGAATGCAATTTCACTGATTGTTTGTTTTGCTCTCGACAGTAACCTCTGCTGATAATTTACTTTTGTCATTAAAGATTTCACACTACAAGATATATCCGAAACATTTGACAACATCCAGGTTTGCCTGTTAGCAGCAAGGTTATGAGGGCAGGCTAAGAACTTTTCTAATGTCAAATCAAGCCAAATCTCGCCATCATAACATCTGGGATTTTGACCCTCAAAACTTTTGCCTTTACAATTGATAGCTGAACCTTCCCAGCTTGCCCCACGTTGTCGATGTCTGAACTCACTCAAATATCTATCCACAGGTTCTCTAAGTAAAGTTCCATAGAGAAACCTATAATTCTTTTGACCATGTTTCTTCCTTATGAAATCTGGAGTACAAGTAGCCAAAGATGCGTAGTCTGGATGCAAGCCACATGGCCATTTCGGTTGAATATACCGACAGACAAGCCATATTTCCTTACTTTCAACACTACGGTAACACATACAAGACGGTTTTTTAGATTGCTCACACTTACAATTACCATTTTTCAGATTTATAACAAGATGTTTCTCCATGGTTGTGCCACCAGTTTTTTGAATATGAACAAAGGAAAAAACATCGTTTTTACTAATATCAAAGTTCAATTTTTGATAGATTTTACTTGAGTAAGTGTTTGAAGACGAAGTGCTGGATACCAAATAACCAAATTTCTCATTTGAATAAATATAAACATATCCTAACCAAATTATCACCAGAAAAGATAGAAATATGACGATGACTTTAAAACGAGCCATTGATCAGGTCAGTCAGGAGATTGTTGGTCTACATTTTAGCTTCTCACTTGTTATATTCTATCCATTGGACCTGAATAAAAGGACAAATGAATAGTTTAGTTTAAATGTCAGCTCAACACAACTAACTCAGGATGAAATGGCTTGAAATTTCAGATTTTAGGAAATTGATAGTAAAAGAATCTTTAACTCCAAACTTAAAATGTTACAAAAAATGACTTTTCATGGCAAATAAACATGTTAATGATAATATCGGCCAAAGTGGACCTATCTTAGAACATTTTTCATTGTATACATGAAAGGTTGCAACATTTCCCTTTTGTCAAAATTTAGTGAAAAAAATTGTGAATTCTTGAATTTATAAAAAAAAACAAAGATTTTTCACAAAGCACTTCTTCCAGTTTCCTTCTGAACCTTTGAAAATATATATCTGAAAGCAATTATGGGTTAAGAAAGCCCCTCCATACTAAACTTTTCATCAACTATAATGTCCGTCAGTCCATCATCAAAAAAACTTAAATATTTTTGGTCATTCTGGTCAAAGATATTCTGAAGTAAAGGATTTAGACTTAGAGGCTTAAGAGGGTTTGAACTAAAAATTTTCAAATGTGGAGTCAAATGACAAAAAATATTTAAGTTCTTTGGCCTTTAAATATGAAGCTAAGGGCTTCAAAATAGAAAAGTGCTTATCATTAAAGTACTTTTCTTTTTTTGTTCAATCTAGCTGATTGAAAGGATTTAGATGGTTCTAATATCAATATTAGTATTGGTCAAATTAGTTTTAGCTTACCTTTGCCCGAAAATGAACTTCAGAGTTAGTTTTGACAAATTTAGATTTAAAATAAGTGCCAGATTTTGAAAAGTACTGTACTTTAATAAAAGTATTCCAGGTTGATTTCAATTTAAAAATGGAGAAAACAGTTGAAAATTGAGATTTTCCATTATGGTTTTAAGACCAGTTGATGGTGAAGAAATCCTCATAATAAGTCAAATTTTTTTAAGTACATCTAACTTTATTAGTGACTGCAGCTTTGATTGACCGGGCTGAAAAACAAGGTTACAAGATTTCCAGATTAGGAAGAGTTTTGAAAAGAATTAACCATTGTAACCATTATCAAGAATCAAGAGCTTTTCAAACAAATACAAAGAAATACGTAATAGTTATTGGACAGTTGCGAGTACATACAATATGAGAAATATTTTACGAGTTCCGAGATTTTTCCGTATATACAGGGGGGGTTCATGCAGTTATTATATAAACACTATGACAATTACTACCGTGGTGGTATATAAACCAAAATTTGGGAAAACAGTTACTCCACCAGTGGACTAACTGCAACATTGATGGTGCCTAAGCCCAAAATTGTCGATTTTGGTAGGATATGGTGTACTAAGTGAGTACATTTTTAAATTTTTCACTTAAAATTTTAGGTTTTTAAAAATTCCGGAAGCAAAAAAATTCAAAACATTTTTTTCAAAAGTCAAAAAAAAATCACAAAATTTTTTCTTCAATCAAGGCATGAAAGATATTTTAACAAACTTGGAAAATGATTGAGATATTTAACTCTTGAACGGTCGTTAATAAGACGTACCCAGTAAAATGGTATCAAAAATGAGGAATTCAGTGAAAAAATTACCAAATTTGGCATTTTTGGGGGTGGTATACACCAATTTTGAGGGTAAAATCAGTTAGTACACTATGGAATAACTGCAAGGGTGGTGGTGTCTGTAGAAAATGTCCAAAATTGCAGTTACTCCACATAGTGTCAAGGAGTAACTGCAAGACCCCCCCCTGGTATATAAGGAAAATCTGGAACAAGTAAAATATTACCATATTGTACGAGCGAAGATCTGATAACTGGTTTATCGGTGACCCAAAAAATGCACTTTTTGTGTTGGAAAAAAGCACAGGGCAATTTTGTAGCAAAGTGACATTAGATTGCTGCTACCGCTACAATGCAACAACATCTTTTTGTCAATTTATATTTTTACATGTAAAATACAAGATATATTGTACTCTTTTTAACCAATCAGATTGCATTTCTTGTATGTAGGATTGAAGATCCTGAAAATCCAGTTTTTGTTGTTGTAGTAGTTTGTAATTTCAGAAGCGAGGGAGAATGAAAAAATTTCCAGTAGGCTAATAAATGTCCCCAGTGGCTAGCACTTTGGATTTTAGTATCTGCCGCTAAAAATATTTGTTGTGCCGGGAATAAGAAGTTTGAAAAAGTGCACCGTGAGTAATCATTTTCAAGTTCTGTAGGAACAGTACATATAGCTATAGTGATAATCTTTTTTTGCAAAAAAAAGCTGAATGAATTTTATTGAACTTGGAAAAAAACATTTATGCTAAAAAAACGTTTTCTTCCTTGAGACCTGTGAATTTGAAAGGTTTTTTTCAAAATCCTGTTTTTGTTACTGCAGTTGCCGCACCCGGTAGCTTCGACATCCCAACTATTATGCAAACAAAAAAGTTGTTTGGAAGAATGCAATGACCTATTGACTCAGTCAATTTCAAATCCCAAGATTTGCAGTGTTATTGGGTGCTAATTCAGGAGAACTCCTCCACACACAGTCCTCTCTCCCTCTCACTCAGCTGGAGAAAAACTTCTTGAAAAAAAAAGAAATCTTGTCCCTAGGTTTAGCAGCTAGTTTGTAAAAGAAAAATCAATTATTTGAAGTTACATTTAAAAAATTTATGCTGGAGTAGTAACCTGATGTTAGTATGTGTACTTTTAAACTCGGTATGCAGGATTACATAGCATCAGCCCCCTGCTGGTTGGGGAGTTACACCCTAAATTTTTCCCAAAAAAGGAGGGGGCCGTAAGTACATCAACTTTTTTGGGGTACCTATGTACTTCAATTACTCAAATTGAAGCTAATGAATCTGAAAATTTTTCCCCTGCGGCGCAATATTTTTATAGAAAGTGTGCAAAATATTTTATCTTATATTTAGAACTGAACGCAATTTACATTGGAAAAACCTTTTCTACTGGATCAATTTTTTGAAAGGTCCTGGGGGCTAACAAAAAATTCATAAATTTTTGGGGGGACTTAAAACTCAGGGGGGACCTAATTTTTGCCTGGAATCTAAACCCAGGCTGACGCTATGGATTAACACAAGGTCAGTTAGGGAAGCCATCCAGGATCCTACCATTCTATCAGCCAGCAAAAACTAAATGACACTTGTAAATTTAAGTTTCTTACAATCTTCCATCAAAAACATTAAAAAACATTAAAAAACATTTAAAACGCCAAAACGCCAAAAAGCCAAAACGGCCAATATGATCAGCCAACAGACGGCCAATATGATCAGCCAACAGAAGGCGTGTTTGTTGCCGCGCGAGTTATGTCATGCACTCCACCGTAGCGAAATCGCAATTATAAGAATATCTTAATTCTATTTGACTTTGAGAGCTTCATTGAAGATGAAGAAGTAGAAAGATAAAAAATGCGCTGGTTAATTTTGTTTGTGTTCTATCATTGTTAAAAGTTGGAGAAATTTCTACTGATGCAGAAATTCTTTACAGCCAATTAAAGGCACAGTCTGCTTATACTTGCTATGTTTGTTATATCGTCTAGGCAAAAAATGGTAAGAGAAGGTACAAGAAACACAGTAAGATAAGAATTAAAGGTGTGGAAATTAATCTTTATCAGGCTATCATGTGAAGTCATTACATGCTTGTGACTCTAATTATAACTAAGGAGATAAAATGGTATAGAAAATAGCAAAAGGTTGCCTTTTATACTGTTTAATAATCCCCCTCATCAGCACATATCAATGAGAGACCTTATTTGAAAAAATAGTATACTGTATACTCTAATAGTCAGTATAGACCTAACTCTTCAAAAATTACGGGAAATGCATATTTGTACCCTATGCTGCACGCAAGCACTTAAGCTAAAGTCCCTCAAAAGCGGGACAAAGATCGGTTTTTTGAAGAAAAAAACGCTATATAGAAGATCTTTCAAATTCAGTATGTGAATAGAGCAGTAAAAAATATATCTTTTCTATTTTTCCTTTTTTTTGCAAAAGTTCTAGGAATGAAAATAAAATTAAGAGATAATGATAATTGAATACTACTGTATCCACTGATGATCCGCGGGACTATCGTAAAGCTAGAAACACTTTGCGTACTCTTCGCTTGAGAAAATGATTGACAGATTAAAGTTTTCACCTGCGCGGGTGCTTGCGGGCATTCTGCAAGCGTTCTCAGCTCACTCGCGCTAAAAATGGTAGACTTTGCCGAGACAGATCATTTTGGAAGTTGTTGGAATGTTTACAAGGCTCTCGACAGAAAATCCTTTGTTCTATTGTCAATGATGACAGTTATTAATTTTGTTAGGCCGACCCTAAAAAACTTTTTGTTTTTCGGTCCACCGGCCGGGTGAAATTTTTTTCGTCGTCACCCGACAGCATTTTTTTTTCAAAAGAACCAAATAGATAACGAGAAGAAACTTTCTTCTTAAAAACCTTTAATCATGACTCATTCAAACTGTTACATCGTTCCTATATAACACTCTTTAAAAAGTTTGTTTATTTAGCATGCTTTCTGGACGTTAAAGATCAAATAGTGTTATGCATATTAAATCAATTTATTAGAATGAAAAGTTAGTTGATTCTTAGAAAAACAAGCGATACTTTTATGGACCTACCTGGTTATCAAACTAATCAGTGAACAATGAAACACATAAGACATAACTGGTCAAAATACAAAAAAATAAAGAAAATGAAAGCATATCTATTGAGAGAAACTATCAACACTATTGAAAAAGATTTTTGAAAAATGAATAAAAAAGCTATTAAGCGCTTTTCTTTATAAAAACCACTATCAGAAAAATGCACAGCTTAATAAATAAGGTTTCCATAAAACTCAAACCGTCGCACTCTACCTTGACATTTTCTTCTGTTAGAAAAAATAATAATAAAAAAACAATTTGGCTAATAACATTGATATATGCTCATAAATAGTGATTCTTGTAGATAAAGATTCGTTTTTCAGCCAAAAAAATAATAAGTGTTTACAGAAAACTCAAATCATTACCCTCCACCATGACATTTTCATCGTAAAAAAACTAATAAAAATAATAATAATAATATGGCTAAGAACATTGATGTATTCTTATTAAAAGTGGTTCTTATAGATAAAAGTGCGATTTTTGAGCCAAAAAAATTTTTTTGCAAAAATCTGCTTGAGCCATCCTTTAACTATGATTGTATCTTACTTTCATGCTAAAAATCAGAAAAAATTAATGATCCAATTTTTCACAAAGTCCAAAGAAACCCGTTTTTTGGCCCAAATTTGCAGGACAAGCTGGAGTTTTTACAAGTTTTTTGATGACTCTGTTGGTCGTTAAATGTTGAGACAAACGATTTTATTACTTTTTCTAAAGAACGCGTCATCCCTATTGTTTAAAAATAACTAATCAGTTAAGCATCTTGTAAAAACTCCAGCTCATCCCAAATTTGCCCATAAAACATTTTTTCGAAAATCGGGCTCCGTCACATTCGAGGGTTTATGGTCATGCACCTTTGTGCCAAAAATCAGAAAAAACTAATGAGCCAATCTCGAGAAAAGCTGGTAACTAACACACTAACTAACTAACGAACGAACATGGGTTAATTTATAGGACCTCCACCCCACCGGGGTAGGTCCAAAAATTAGTACAGCTTTTTGTAATTAATAGTATTTCTTTCAGTGAGAGAGAAAAAAAAGACAGAATGTGGGGCAACACTTACAGCCAGAGAGATGATTTTTTTCTTCCTAATTTTTTTTTAATTAGAAATCATAAAAAATGACCAAAAAAAATTTTTTCCCGGCCGCCGGCATGACTCGTCACCCGGTGGACCGGAAACAAAAAAGTTTTTACGGTCAGCCTTAGATCTGACATATTGATGTTTGTAAGTGTTTGTATAGTTTTGATTGAATAACAAATTACTCATAATGATAGTGAATCCTTTTTATTGGGCGGTACGAAATTGCAACGAAAACGAAGAAGAGCTGACAGAGCGGTTTAACAGCTTGATTGTTCACATTATTGACATAAACGAATTTCCAGGAAACTACTACACAAGTTAACCACCCCATGACAAATCACATCAGTATGATTGGCTAAAGGCAGGATCTAAATCACACGAAGCCTTGACGAAGATTATCTTTAACGCGGAATTCCAAAAAGGTCTTCGCAAGGTCAATTTAAACGTCTATACAACACACTTGGAGGTTCTCCGTGCACTGAAGATAAGGTACCTGCCCAAATCTATCTTTTACGAGCAGGATAAAATGGAATGTGGTATGATGCTTGCTGCCTTAGACCACAACCTTAATATCAATAGGGAAAAGAAGCAAACGCTCAATCAGGGAAAGTTGGTAGGATGATTCAAGATTGCCTATCACAAATTCTCCCAAGGAGAAATCATTTGATTTCCTTCGAGACATTGCTGTTCGATGCTAACACACAGAGTCGAGTCGTAGATGGAAAAAGGAAGTTCCAAAACTATCGAACGCTCTACAAAGTTTTCCAGAATGGCAGTGAAAGATAATCAATAGATTTCATTTTGTTTTTTTCATTTCATGAATATTTGTTTTAAAATTTCATTTATGGCTCTATAAGAGATTTTTGCGAAGCGAATTTATGAGCGAAGCAGTTTTGCTATATTGTGCACGTACCTTTAACTTCTATCCCAAGCGAAAATTTGCTATAAAATTTGCTATATAAATCACATCTTCAAACCGATGATTTTATCAAAATGACCTTGAATGGTTTGGCTTGAAGCCACGAAAATTTTCTCGGTTTGGTAGCTAGGACTGCGAAAAATGCCGTTTTAAAATGGTGTACCCTAGCAGTGAACAGCAACAAAATTACCGGAAGCCGAAACACGGACTTAGAATCTGAAGTTGATAAAATTGCCGCGCGGGCGGCACGCATCTAAGCAATCTAAGCAGTGGTTCTTCGGTTTTTAATGTTTATTTTGCTGTTAAATGGAGAAAAAAATAGTTTGAACGGTGACATAAAGGATCTTCATCATCCCTTGACTTTTAACAGCAAGTATCAAGTATCAAATAAGGTCAATCAATCATTGACTTGCAAAAACCTCTCATTGATTTTCAATGAGAGGTTTTTGCAAGTCGCGCGGGCGGGAGGAGTGCTCTTTTAGTGAACGAAACTTACCTTGCAAAACCAAGTGGATATTCTATGATAAAGGGGGCCCCCCCAGCGGTTTGCGTGAATGCGTGAATGGGCTTTTTTGGTTGCGTGAATGCGTGAAAATCGAGAAAAAATTGCGTGAATGCGTGAATTGAAAAAACTTGCGTGAACGTGAAAATCCATACTTCTATTGCGTGAATGCGTGAATCTGCCCTGTTTTTTGCGTGAACACGTAAATTTTTCCTTTTCACAGTTTGTAGAAAACCCCAAGGTGCGCACCTATTCTAAATTCAAGGGATGCCAGGTGAAGGTGTACAAAAAAATCAGCAACTTTCAAATTCTCTATTTTATAAAACGAATCATGATTTAGATGCGCTTTCTAGCAATCTAGACACCATAAATTTCCAGATTTTTTCGGTCGGGCCAAACATGTATTGGCCCTCGAATCTTAAATAACTCTAATTTGCCCCCTTGAAAGTGTTTGTTTAAGATAAAACCATGGTTATGCATGATGATCCAGGACCAGGGCCAGGGCCAGCCAGGGCCAGAGTCACTGGGGGCAGGAGGCGGCCATGACTTCACCACGTTTTTGGTTTGCAAATAAAAAGAAACTTGTTTCAAAGAAATTTTTACCCATGATGTAGACTTTTAATAACCTGATTTCTTGGCAAAATTAGTCTGAAATGGAGTCGTATTTAAGCACATCAGAGGGTTAAAATAGAAATTTTCTCCTGTCGGCGCAAAGCATGGTTGCGCCTCCCTAGTCACTATGTTTTCGGCCCCTCCGGCCTCCCTCCTCCAATTAATTCGCGAGCCCTGATTAAAAGCTTTCTTTTTACTTCTTTTTGATAGCTTCGCTCGCAACAAATGTTCATTCTTTTACCTCATTTTACAAGCTATCAAGCGATCGTACCTTTCCTCTAACAAATTTAGACTACATTCTTTTTCAATGGCGTTAAAGAGAGCATTTTTAGCCAAACGCGAGTGACAGAAATGCAAAAATTTTCTCTCTGCGTAAACCATGGTTGCGCCTCCCTACCCCTGAGCTAAGCATCATGGTGTCATACTCGAGTTTGTTTGACCTATTTTTGATAATGTTTAAGCTATTTTTTGTACAAAAATTCCCCTGCGGCGCATATCTTTTCACTTACTATCGCAATACATTAACTGCAGAAGCTTCACCTTTTCCAAACGATCGTGACAAGTTAGAAGAATCAAATATTTTGCGTGATGGCAAGTGATTAAAGTTGAAAAATTACGTAACGCTTTCTATTTGGGGGCTTCTTATGACGCAACCAAACACGGTGTTTTATAGTCAGGTCTACAGGAAAAATCACTACTGAGTTAAGTTTTTCTCAATGGCATGACCAGATCCGGTCGAATAATATCTCGAGTACAGCCTTGTCATACTTTTTTATGCAAATCGAACGTTTTACTCCATAATGGCGGAAGTTACGTAAATTACGTAACCTAGCGAAATGTGCAAGACCTCTATTTTTGACATTTTCCCCGGTTTTTTTCCGAAAATTTTCCCAATTTCCCAAAAAATTGGGTTTTGCGTGAATTTCGAGAAAAACTTGCGTGAATGCGTGAATTGCGAAAAAATTTTGCGTGAATGCGTGAAATTTGGGTCCGCTGGGGGGGCCTCATAAAGAAGTACGAAGGTAATCAAATTTGTCGAATTTGTCAAGAAATAAATCAAAACTGCCGAAGAACCAACAAGCCATCTTTGTACATTTTTGTTTTTGTTTTATTTTTATGTTTTGTGATGATTTCGACAGACGATTCGTGATTCGAATAAAAATGTTCGATCGTTCGACGAATATCGTTCGATTTTATTAAGGCACCATTTACACTAGAATAACTAGAAGGAAAACAAAAGAGCGATGCGCGGGCAGCGGCGGGTGTTGTGCCGCCGTGGATTATGTGGTGTGTTTGGGGCATTAAGGATCTTACGACCCTGTCTCTATGGCGGCTTTATTAGAAGAGGGATTTTTAGAGTCTCTTATTTTGCTAGCAACTTGCAAATTGAGGTGGAGTCTGGATCGCTTCGCAACCCTTATACAATACGGCTAGTTACGTTTTATGAAATAAAACGAAAATTTAAAGCCAAACTTGAAAAATGACCGGAGTGCGGAGGAGGATCCCTTTAAAAAAAATTCTGCTGGCACAATTTTAGTAATTCAAACAGGGAGATGGAGTACAGCATAACCTATATTTCCATGCGTCATAAGACTGCATAAGAGTGGATATGACAAAAAAATTTAAAGTTACCTGCAAGAGAGAAGATTGATTGCTCATCGACCGCGGAGCGGTGTATTCAGAGACGTTTTGTATGGTGAAAAATCTCGCATATTTGCGCGCGGTAATCCGTTCTCTAAAGTCACGGAAAGCTGACGAAATCAACAATCTCGTTTCTCTATCTTTGAAGTCTCTGAATAACACTCGCTCGGAAAAAGTAATTATCTTCCTTAGATTTCTGTATGTGCAAAGTATTACGGAGATAAAACAGTTTTAAAGGAAAAAGTACAATATACTCCATAGTTTTTCGACGCGACTGTTACAACAGCATGAAAACAGTGTCCCCATGTGAATTTGTTCCTTTTCAAAAGAAGATCAAGAATTAAAGACAAGACTAGGGAACCAATTAGCACTTAAAAGTAATTATTTTTTAATTATATTTGTATAACTTTAGAAATACAGCTTAAATTTGGGAATACATGTAGCTTTTCATGTGTTTATTAATTTGGATTGCAGTGAATACAAAATCAAAACTTTAGCTCAAATATTTTGGGTATTCACTAAAGTTAAAGAGTATGGAACACAAAACCTAGCATGAAAGCTGAAAAAGAGTATGAAAACTCAAAACTAGCATGAAAGCTAATATGAAAGCTCGAAAACGTAGCATGAAAGCTAAAGAGACTATGAAAGCTCGAAAACTTAGCATGAAAGCTAAAGAGAGTATGGCCACTCAATCATCTAATGTGAACAGTTCAATTGAAAACCACCTGAAAAAGCAAAGTATTCCCAGATTTACAAATGTTGTAATTCGTGAGTTACATCTTCCTAATTCGGTACGTTCTACCCCAGGGACATACAGTTGTGCGATTGATTCGTTCATTGATCTTTTTTACCATAGTATATTTGGTCTCTTAGACAGAACTTACGTTAACAGTCCACTTTTGATCTCTCTTCTTGATGTGTGTGTGACAAATATACAGAATTAAAAACTCTTCACAAAGATCGCATCTATAAAGAATCAGAACTTAAGTATCTAGTGTCTAATGAAGTTCGCAATCCAATTTGGAGCCACATTATTGATCACTGTCCTAGTTTCAGAGCAAGAGATTGTCATGCCGAGTTTTCACAAATTTTTCAAGAATCTGTCTTTGATTTTAGAAATGACTTAGAGAGGATAATGTTTTGTAGCACTTATAACTTCAATCAAATTTGCATAAATTGTGGCCAACATTGTGTAGACTCGGTCTCAACATTTTTGCAATATTTTTCTTGGAATGAAACTATAAATGATGCAGTGATCAATGAATGGCCAGACTTATTATTTTCATCGAATTTGTTAGTTCAAGAAATTGTGTGTCAAAATTGTCAAACCAAAATACCTGCAAGTAATTTAGACATTGTTCCATCGTCAGTTTTGTTTATTGAGTTTGCTGAAAATCTCATGAACTTGGTGAAAATCCATAGCTCTCTCAAAATCAGAAACATTTCTTATAGTCTCAGGTCTTCAGTTCGTAATCATGGGGCCCACTTTACAATTGCTTCGTTTGATTCGAATAGGAATAAATGGTTTTATATTGATGACCTCTTAGAGAGCATAGAAGTTTATCATTGTTTTGAGGATATTCAGTATCAATACCAGGAAGGATGGTTTTTTTGTTGTTATGTTCAGGAGGATGTAATTAACAGTGTTGATGAAAATATAGATTTGGTAATAGAAAATACAGAAGTGCCTATTGCATATGAATCATCCGTCTCTTTTCAAAATAAGGTACATGATCATGATTATTGTAAAGGGGTCAAGTGTATTTCCTCAGAAGTGGAATTTGATCACAACTATTGTCTCAAAAAAGACACTGAAAAAAAAGTTGAATTTAAGGGTAAGCAAAGACAGCAAACAAACAATAAAAATCAGATTCAAAAAGACTCTGTATCAAATGTTAAACTTCAGGGTTCTCAGACTTGCATAAAACATTCAATTGGAAAAATAAAAGAAAATTTAACAAACAAAAAAATTGAAAGTCAAAAGAAAGTTGAAAAGAAAATATCCATGAAATCGTCAGGTGCTGTAAGCTCTCATCTCGAACAGACAGAACATCTTACTATTCTAGACTTCTACAATGAAATGTATAAAATGCAAATAAAGCAATGCGAAGTTTGTGCAGAGGCTTGGTTTAATGTTTCTAAACAAGAGTGCACTCGATGTAAACGAGATAAACAATGGCCTAAAAAATTCAGTCGTGAGAATAACATGAT
Organism: Clytia hemisphaerica; assembly: GCF_902728285.1. NCBI lineage: Eukaryota > Metazoa > Cnidaria > Hydrozoa > Leptothecata > Clytiidae > Clytia > Clytia hemisphaerica. The sequence goes on from NW_027104185.1 coordinate 529,230, forward strand.
CCCGTCACCAGTACCTCATGAGCTGAAAGATCTTTCGCAGGTTGAGGAAATGTTGATTGCTAGAGCATTACCTATTATGAATGTTTATTGTAAACCTAGAGGTAGACAGAGAGCATATAAAGGTCATGTTATTACATTTCCTTCAGATGTTCAGACAGTTGCAAATGTTTTGCCAAATTTGCCCTCTGATATACCAATAATTAAGATATCTAAAAAGGGATCTTGTGTTGACTCTAGAGATTTCAAGGTCAGGAAACAAAAAGTTGTAGATGCTCTTGAATGGCTTGTGAAGAATAACCCTGTTTATTCTGATGTTACTATTGATCAAAATCGAATAGAGGATCTCCCTCTAAATGGACAACTTTATTCCTCTATTAGTCAAGAGTCCACTGAGGATAGCTCTTCTGAATCAGAAAGTGAGCATAGTGAAGATGAAATTACAACAGACCTTGGTCCTGAAAATGAAGAAGACATAAGGCCTGATGAAATGAGTTCATTTGTACCTTCTTCTTTGAACACACAAATGCATAAAAACAAAATTTCTCATTTTATCAACAATATCCCTGAACTGGATATTATTGGTATTGAACCAATCAATGAATTCAATACTCCATTTTTAGCTACTATGGCTTTTCCAACTCTATTTCCTGATGGCAAAGGTGATCCAACTAACCTTGCCTTGGAAAGAACTATAGCGTCTAATGAACTTGAAAACTTTTCATTAAAGATTCGTCATTTACTCAAATTCTGTGATGTCAATGATGACAATTACTTCTATCGTTTTGCTGCACATCCTAGATTTGCCTACTGGGCTTTCAACATATTGTATCGTAGAAGAATTTTGAGCAGGGGAAATTTGTACATTAAAAGGAATCCAGGGGAAATGAATTTTACTTTGGATGAATTCAATGAAATGTTAAACTCTAACTGTGCTAATGAATTGATGAAAAAGGTATTTTATTACACCAAAGATGTAAGTGGATCACGTTCTTTTTGGAACAAAGTACGAAACAATCTGACAGCAACAGTTAAACAAGTTGGGGTATTTACAATTTTTTTCACATTTTCTATGGCAGAGTTTCACTGGCCAGATCTTTTGAGTAAATTTAAAGTAGATGTCAATGATGTGAATGGAATAAGAAAATTTATTACAGAGAATCCTCATGTAGTAGACTATTACTTCACTGAGCGTACAAACAAATTTGTCAAGCATTGGCTTTATAATTTGCTAAAAGCTACATGGCACTGGTACAGGTTTGAATATGCTTCTAGAGGTTCCATTCATTGTCATGGTGTTGCTAAACTAGAAGACGATCCAGGTTTGGTTGAATTAACAAATATTGCTCTGAAAGGTTACCTTGCATCGCAAAAATTAAAATCTGAGAATGTTGCTTTTCAGGAAAAAGAGTTGAATGAAATTATTGCTGAAGGTAGCCAGGCTGAGAAACAAGTGTGTGATTATGTTGATAAGCTTCTTTGTACTTGCAATCCTATGGAGGGAGAAAACTGGGTCAAACCCCAGGTACATCCCTGTAAAGTGGATTATAGAAACTTAAATCCAGAGGAAATGAGTACAGATTATGCCAATCTTGTTAACTCTGTCGAAAAACATCTTTGTAGTTCGGCATATTGTCTTCGGCAAAAAAAATGATGACACAACATGTCGATTTCACTTTCCTTTTGAAGTAAACGAGAAAAACACATTTGGAATTTGAAAAGGTGAAATCTAGAGATGGTGTTGAAAGGTTCAGAGCAAAAGTTGTAACTTCAAGAAATGACCCAAGAGTCAACAGGCACCAACGTGTGTTTTATTACAAGGATGGAGAGCCAATGTTGATATCAGTGTGTAGTAGTTGATTACCACTCATGTGTTGAATATTTGACAAAGTATGCTTCTAAGCCAGAGAGAGAAGCTCAGTGATATTACACAGGATGCGTTCACTCATGTGGCTTCAAAAGTAAACTCTGATAATTTTTCCCCAAGCTCTGCAATAAAGAAATTAATGATGAGATCGGTAGGTTTACGTGATATGAGTGTTCAAGAGGTTTGCCATCAAATATTAGGATTGAAGTATTACAGTAGTTCTTATGAAGTTTATTGCATGTCCTTAGATGGTTCTCGACAGGGTTGAATTGGTTGATGGTGAAGTTAGTACAAAAAAAATCTCACTTGGATATTTATGCATTTAGAGAGGACTACTCTTCTGATCCAAGGATTTCTGAGATGAATTTTATCCAATTTCATGCCAATTATGTTTTGGTCAATGAAGAGTTGCATAAAAGGAAAAAAAGAAGTTGTAATCCGAACATTTCCTTCTTACTCATCTTCTCCAAATAGTATTCACTATAGTAAGTACTGCAAGTATAGTTTACTAAAATATAAAGTATGGAGACATACTCCAAATTCAGCTTGGGGTGAAATAGATGCAACTGATGAAGGTTTTATTATGTGTTGGGCTACATTTCTACGATCAGATGCTGCTGTTAGTGTTCCTAATCATTTAAGGGAATTAGAAACAATTGAAAATGCTATGATGAGTAGAGAGAAACAGGTACCGATTCTCAGGACTCTGATTCCGAAGATGATTCTGAAGTAATCAATGATGAGATAAGCAACTACAGAGAGGAATGGATGTTTCTAGCAGATCATTTCTCAAATCCCCAACAAGAAGATAATTCGAGTGGTAGTGAAAATAGAACATATTGGCTGGATCAGTGTTCCCAGTATAATTCAATATCTAGATTAGAAATGCCTGCTTGGATAAATAGCAAAAAAGCTACCTTAAGAATAGAAGGTCAACTGAATGACGAGGACACTGAATTACAGAATGTCTTAAAACTAAATGATCAACAGCGTAAAGCATTTGAGATGGTAAGGTGTCACATTAATAGTAACTCACAACTGTTGATGATAATTTTTGGAAAGGCAGGTTGTGGAAAAAGTTTTTTGATTCACAGACTTAGACATTTATTAGGAGATGCACTCATCATTTCATCATTATTTGGACTTGCAGCTTATAGTGTAGGAGGTAAAACTTTACATCACTTGTTGAGATTGCCTATCAAAGGCAAGTTTAACTCCGAACTTGAGGGCTCGTCATTGATACAACTTCAAGAAAGGCTAAAAGGTATTAGGTACATTATAATTGATGAATATTCTGTAATTAATCGAACAGACTTAGCTTGGGTGAATCGGAGATGCAAACAAGCCACTGGAAAGTTTGATGTGCCATTTGGAGGTATAAATATGATCTTGTCTGGAGACTTGGGACAACTTCCTCCTGTGAAAGGACATCCTATTTATTACAACAATCCTAGAAATGAACTTGAAGCTGAGGGATTTTTCGTTTATCAATTATTCAATACAGTTATTGAGCTTACTGTGAATCAGCGCTCAGATGGAAGCAGTTCTCTTCAAAAAAGATTTCGCAGCCTCTTGAGTAATGTTCGTGATGGTAATGTGAGCATAGATGATTGGAAATTGTTACTGACACGTTCTGGACCTAGTATTAAAACTAACTTTTCAAATGCCTTGAAGTTGTCCTATGGAAATAAAGATGTTGCAGAAAACAATTTCAAGGCCCTTGAAAAACTGAACCAACCGATAGCTAGAATTTCTGCTTTACACAATGACAAAAAAGCTGCAAAATGCTCTTTAGATGATATGGGTGGCTTGGCACCTACTCTCCTTTTATCAGTTGGAGCTAGAGTAATGTTAATGAGAAATTTGTGGACTGAATCTGGTCTCTGTAATGGAGCCATGGGTACTGTTTGCAGCATTGTTTTTAAGGATAATGAAACTCCACCATCTTTTCCAATAGCAGTGATTGTACAATTTGACCAATATTCAGGTCCAAGTTTTTCAGAATTACAACAGAATTTGGTACCCATACCACCTATTGCAAATACATCTGACAGCCTAGGTAGTAATTATGAAAGAATTCAGTTTCCCTTGCGATTGGCATGGTCAATAACTATACACAAGTCGCAAGGCCTTACTCTAGAACAAATGTCAATTGATCTTGGAAAATCTGAACGAGCATCTGGACAATCTTATGTTGCTCTCTCAAGAGCAAAGACTTTAGATAGTATTTATATTGAGCCAATGCCATATGAAAGATTGAAATCCTTAGCAAAAAGTAAAAGTTTGAAAAAGCGTTTGGATGAAGAAAGCAGATTACGTCAACTTGGTATGACAAAGTAATCAAATTAAAGTTTTTATTTACCAGCCGTCTCCTCTAAATAGTTTGTATATAGATTTGCAGTTTTTGTGATTCTTTCATTGTTTTTAAAAAAAGTAAAGGGGAAATGTGGATATTTTCCTGAAAATTTGTTTATTTATCATTTTAGTTTCTTTTAATAACAAAAATTATCCTGTATCTTTATTACAGTGGCAAAAGGTGACAGAAAGAGGAAGCAAACTGCTGCTGATGCTAAGATGGATGACTTTGATGCATTAGCTAGCACTCAAAGTAATAACACCACCAAAAGTTCAAGTTCTTCTCCCAACGCCAGTGAAAGTTTGAATAACAATGAGACACCGGTGACTCCTAAAAAGCAGGCTGTTGAAGGGATGGTCAATACACCATCACGTTTGTTTGGGTCTCCATCACTCTTGCCGTCCCCAAGATTTTCACCTTCCATTCCACCCAATGCCAGAGGTAAGAAAAAGTAAAATTCAAGAACATTTTTCTTTAATTTTTTCTCAAACATTTCAGAAATGCATTATTTAATTCTTACCAGCTTTTACTAAAATAGTAAACCCATTAAATACAGTGGGACTGGTTTAAGTAAATGGTTTATGTATAAAGTCATTGCCTGGTCATGAAAAGTTTTGCGTTAATGTTATTTCTTGTGCTTATGTCAAGCCTTCTCTTTCAACACAGGGTATTGCAAATTGATTGTTACTATTCTTCTTTAGACATCCTTGGATTTGTTGGCGTAGTTGCAACGATCAGCCAAAATCAAGCTCGTACCAGAAATTTCTTCACGGTGCATCTCAAAACTGGCAAAACTGATTTTTGCAAAATAATAATCAGCAACCATAAAGACATCAAATCAATAAGGCAAAAATTTCTTGACGCCTTTCATAACAAAACTGCCATCCGTGCCGGCAAATTAGTACCAGGGAAAGAGGTATATTTTTTTAACAGCTACTCTTCAATCTCGGACATTGATGACAATGAACTCAGCTTTGGTTTAAATGATGCTGATGCTGTTCATCTTTCTGATATCGATGAGAATGGAACGGTTCTTTCAGCGGTTGGAAAAATCAAATATTCAGGTCCCACTGAGATGAAAGAATATGATAAGTTCGGCAAAACCAAAACAAGTCTTATGCGCCCTTGCCTTTTCTCTGATGGCGTGAAAACTGTCAGTTTGTCCCTGTGGGGAGACTTTGTTCATCTGGTTAGAGAAAACACACTCATTCAATTGACTTCACTTTCCTCAAAAGTGATTAACGAGGAGATTTGTCTTGGTACCACTTACTCATCTTCAATTTGTTACCTGACAGCAGATTTGGACGTTGAATTCCCAGAACAGGTTCTCAGCGAAGTTGACTTGTCTACCAAGCTAATAACAACGCCTGTTATAGCTAGCGTTAAAGTGGACAACTATTGGTCATGTAAATCATGCCAAAAAAGGTTAGCACCATCCACACAAGGTATGACTTCCCGTTCTTCATGCAGTAAGGATTTCAAGATTAGTTACCTTAAATTGCATCGAAATCTATTTAAAGTTGTCGTATTCGTTGAATTTGATGCTCCGGAAATGACAGTGAAATTATCAAACAACATCCTTATCGATATGTTCGGTTCAGAAACTCTGAATAATATCGACACAGAAGATGGTATGAACGACCTCAAGCTCAAGTTGCTTAATTCTGATTTCAGTTATGAAGTTGATGTTAAAAAGAAAATAGTTATGGAAATTGTGAAAGCTGAAGAAAGTTAAGACTTCTTTTTTTCGCACAAACTTTTGAGAGGTTAAATCTCTTAAAAGAATCCTTAGACCATGATTTTATTATGCTTCTATTAAAAAACGTAGTAAAGACATATTTTCATCATTAAAGATTTATCAATGTACATTTTATCTTATAGTGTAGGTGGGTTGTCAGATTTCAATCTTCGTTTGAGTATAATGGGTAGAGCTAAGTTTTCATTGACATTGATTCTATGGGACCTATGACTCTTTGAGCCTCAAACTGTTCTTATTTGGTTCTTATTCTTTGGGGTATTTTGGGTCCTTTTTGCCTTATTTTTATTTTTTACCTCATCTTACCTCGTTTGGACCCTTATTTGATAAAAAATTAGACATCCCAGCCTTCAACTTGTTCTTATTTTTTGGGCATTTTAAGCCTCATTGTTTTTATAAAAAAGAGTATTAGCTTTTTTATTTTCCCATTTTGTTAATAATAAAAGAGGCGTAGAAAACAGATTTTTACCAAAAAAGATTTTTTTGTTAAGATTATTTAAAAAAGAGACGTAGAAACAGATTTTTATGAAAAAAGATTTATCATTTTTCCCATTTTGTTAAGATTATTTAAAAAAGAGACGTAGAAACAGATTTTTATCAAAAAAAGGTTTATCATTTTTACCACTTGTTAATAATTTTAGAAAAGGTTTGTAGTTTTTATTTAGTTTAGTTTTTTATAAGCAGGTCATTTATGATATAACATTTGTATCAAAATGATTCCTTTTTTTTACAATAAATGGATTTGCTTTAGCCATTTAGAAGTTTTATTGTTTACGTATTTTAGCAATATTCCATACATGTACACATTTATCACCATTATACCCTTGCAAAGATTTATCAAAAGTTATTTACCTTTTAGTCTATCTTCATCGTTATTCGCAATTTTCCTTAAATTTCTTCCCAAATTCATTTAGTTGCTTGAAACTGCCCTTTTGTATCTCTAAAGTAAGCAACGTCAAACTTTTGTTTTGGTTTTCATATAGACTATAGACAGAACTTAAAACACACATGTCACGGGAAAAATGAAAATTGAAAACTGGTCCAAAAGCCTAAAATTTGTACTAAATTTCCTAATTTCTAGTCTATTTTCGTCCTAATTTGTCCTATTTTACTAACTAAATGGCAAAAAAATTGGCTTGGAGGCCTGAACGGTTTCCCTAGCCTGTAGGCCACTTGGAGCTTTTTGATAGACTGGATGACGCTGGTAGCCAATTTTTTTGTTAATTTTACTTTGCCAGCATAAGTTTTTTGTGCCTACTCAGCTTTTTTAAGATAAATCGATAAACTTTAAGGATTTTTTAAGAATGTTGTTCAGCTTCAAATTTTGTCTGAAATATGGTTCTGTTGAGAAAGTTTCAAATTCTTGTTTTCCATTTTGGTTTTTATGTTTGAAGAAATTTAATCCCTGCAAAACTTAATCTACAAATGGTATTGCAGGAAAAATCTTATTTTTGAAATGAATTTTATGGCAAATTTAGTTAAATTCACTTTTTTTTTTTTTCAAGTCTTAGAAACAAAAGAATTTTTTAGGGCTCAAATTCGTGACATTTTCAGATCGCGAATCACTTCGATTTATATAATTCTTATAAAAAAACTGTACTTTGTATATCATTAAAAATTATATTTTGATTAAAAAAAAACTTGGAAAAACGTCTGGTTTCAAAACTAACTGTAGTCAAACCAAACTTTCTATAAGATTTAAGGATTTTTCTATGTACTGTTCATATTAAACGGTAAATGGTGTACAAATTCATAAATTTCATAAGATTTGACCGCGGTCGCCTCAGTGTGTTACACTGTGACCTAGTAAAAGATCTACCTCAAATCTCAAAATTTTGACTCTGCGTAACTTTGGCTACCATCTTTGCCTTTAAATATTTGATACTATGGAGGTATAAAAGTAAGCGAATTTGATCGAATTAAAAGTCGTTTTTATCTCTGTAGTGTTATATTTCTCATATACAAATCGTTAGCTTTGAACATGTAAACAAACAAGATGGCAGATTTTTTTCGTGGACTCGAACTTCAGTCGAACTTCATTCAGAGGTAAATTCTTTTGGATAATATATATAGTTAACAGATGGATTTTTTTTTATAGTTTTAATTATTCTACCGAGTTTCTTTTTTTCAATCTGTGCTGTCGGTTTCTAAAGCCCACCCACCAGCTGACTGATCTTTATTCTCTGCATGATTCCATTCTACACCAGACGTCCGCGCTCGATAGGATCGATCATTGGGACGGCTCGATGACGGATCGATATGTGATCGATGAATTACTTAACGATCCGGATGGGCGATCGATGGAAGATTCTGCCATTAAAAAGTCTTGAGTATCGATCCTTCGTTGATCCATATTAATCGAGCTAGTTTTTCAATCGAGTATATCGATTCGTCATCGATCGTTAATCGATTCGTCATCGATCGTTAATCGATTTGTTATCGATCGTAAATCGAGTATGAGTCAATAAGATCAATAAAAGATCGATGATAGATCGATAAATAATCGATAAACTAATCCACAAGTGTTACGCATAAGCCAAATCGCGTATTACGAACAACCTCTATAAAATTGCCGAGTACAGGAGAAAAACAATCGAAATTCAAAATGGCGACCAAGCCCACGCTGATAAATATCAAAAATCTTCGTTTTTCAATCAGCTATTGTAGCTCCATAAATCACGACCCTCGACATGGCTCGAGAATTCTCGGGCCAAAACTTTTATTGGAATACACCTTTCCCGTAATTCGTAAAACTAATGCGCGCGCATTATTTCGATGCTCTCCACCGTTTGGTCTCTGGAGGTAAACAAACCTGTTTTTGCCTGCGTTCCCTTAGGGAAAGTTGGTTTTTTGAGCTTTTCTTAAGTTCTGTCGAACAAAACCCCCTCAAATTTTAGTATGTTCAATCTATTCATGATATTATACCACCCTGAAAATATTTTGCCAAAAGAAGGTCGCTGTCAAAAGTTAGAGGCTCAAATCCCACTTTCCCTAACCCCTCGCAGGCAAAAACGCATTTTTTACCTCCCAAACAATTTTATACACAACGGTGGAGCGCACATTTTCCCGGGCCATTTCTGAGAAATTTGAATTACGGGAAAGGTGTATTCGCGTAAAGCCCGAGTATGGCCCGACAATTCGGGCCGTGTTCGGGCCACACACACGGGCCACGCACGGACCACACTCGGGCCAATTTTTGAAAACATGATTTAAACAGGCGTGTAATTTCAGGACTGATTTTTTTAAACATTTTCTTTGAGAAAAACTTGGTTTCTCTTAATTATATTAAATATATTAATGTTGTAAATTCATATAAATATTAAATGTCTTATTTGGTATGAAAACATAGTTATAAATATACTTAGGGTGGAAATATTTGCTAGTAAACTGGTCCTGGTTTTAAACTGAAGCGTGTCCACGGGAAGCTCATAAAGTTTTTAGCGAAATAAACAAAACAGACAAATCTTATTTTGTACTATTTTGTTTGACTGGACATGCTGAATCAATTTAACATTTAACGTGGCCCGAACATGGCCTGAATGACTCGGGTCATGTTCGGGCCAAAAGAATTGATAGGGTCTCTCGGCCCGAACATGGCCCGAAGAGGCCCGAGAGGCCCGTCGTCATAAATCAATGAAATAATTTGAAATAAAAAGTAAACAAACCTTGAACCTTTCATGAATCCAAATAATAAAAGTATTCATCTAAAGTGAAGATTACATTTCAAAATAAAACGATTTCCAAACCAACTTAAAGTCAGTGTCTCGTCTGCCAACTAAAAATTTCTCTGCGGGGTCACTGGAAAGGAGTTACGACTTCAGACTTTAGATTCCAATTCTTGTATAGGCTGCAACTACACTGCCAAATGATCTGTATTACAAAGACTTCCAAATGGGTCCATAAGTTAAGGAAATGAGAATATCATCTAGCATTGGGGTTTTGTTTTTAAAAACAAAATTCAAAATAAAATTGCTAATGAACTTGTTACTTTAAAATATCACTTACTTACATAATTTATTCATGATATAACACCCCTTTCTTAAATAAATGGCCTCTTAAAGTCTTTTATGTTTGCCGCAAGAAGGGAGAAAAATTTTATTTGACCCCCGGTTTTTCTCTCTTTTTCTAGCCATTTCCCGCATGTTAGTGTAGACACAACTTTAATCCGGGGAAATGAAGCGTTTTCATTGGTCTAAAATCACGGATGATCACGTGACTAGAATTTTTATCCAGGGCAATACCGTGGCCGCAATGTTTTGCTTTAGTGAGATTGACCATTTTGTTGTTTAGATTTGAGCGGGCAAAATTTCTGTACAAACCAAAATATGGCTTCGTTGAAATACCGGTTGAGACACTTGTGAATCATAAGCTTAAAGAAATCTTGAGTATCGATCCTCCATCGATCTCCTATCCGGATCGTTAAGTAATCCATCGATCACATATCGATCTGTCATCGAGCCGTTCCGATGATTGATCCTATCCAGCGCGGACGTCTGGTCTACACAATGCAATGGACAATGGTCCTATTAGGCCGATTCTGTGTGACATCATTTTCACCCACAATTAGCTGCTTTTCTAAGAAATGGTAGAAAATAGACCTTTTTTCAAAGAGGCCACCCTGTTGAATAATCATGTACCGGGTGGTCCAAAAAAAACTTCCATAAGTTTCAAATTTTGACGTAGAGCGCTCTTATTGTGTTATCGACTTCAAATTTCGTATGGGTAAACTTCAACTTAAATCGAGGCACTCCTGAAAATCTCATTGTCAGAAACTAATATTTTGTAAAGTTATGTGGTTTTCTAAAAAAGAGGTCAAAATTGACTTGTTCAAAACTGACGTCAATTAGAATTCTTTCTTGTTCGTGAATTCAACGGTTCGTACAAATCATTAAAAAATATCGATAAAGTTTAAGTTATAAGACTATTTCTTTGCAACAGATTCTTCCATGGTTTCACAATCAATATTGATGTCTAACTATAAAATAATTTGATACAACCACCTTTCTGTTCATTGACAGTTCTCACTCGTGGTAGGAACTCTTTTAGAGCCTTTCTGATTATCTCGCGATTTGAACCGACTTTCTTCCATACCGTACGTATCTTTCTTTTCAACTCATTCTCATCTTTAAAAGGGTTGTTCAATCGACCTTTGTACACCTCTGCCTTGACTGCGTCCCAGAAATAAAAATCTAATGGATTGCAGTCAGGCGAAGAGGGTGGCCAGTCAGTCTTTTTCACAAAACGCTTCCGCAGTCTTTCATCCATGAAATCTTGCACCAAATTGGAACCATGCGATGGAGCACCATCTTGTAAAAAGATCCACTGTTCATGGGTAAAGAGCTTCTCAACAGAAGGGATGAGTTTCTTTTCAAGATGATTTTTGTAATTGACTGCATTGACCTTCATACCACTTTCGTTAACAAAAAATGGTTGGGTGGCACCATTCCATGTCAAACACGCGGAAACCATAACCTTCTTTGATTGACGGTTTGTATGATGACAGAGATTTTCTAAAGGAACGTCCTTTGTTATCGCGTTCCCTTTGAGAATTTCATTTTATAGAAATTTGTTTACTAGCAAACGACTATATTACCTAGAGAATTTATAGAACATATTACTACGTCATTTTATTACTAATTACTATTTGCGTAATTGCCTAGGGAAATTATGAGAGTGTATAAAAACCCACAACATTTGTAGATAGGCGAATTCATTTTTATTATAACGATGAGAACATCAGTGCAAATTATGATAAAGGACTAGAGTTTGTTAAAGATAAAATATGGCTAGAAATAAAGTTGTATAATTGTCCTTATAATTTACTAAGGTATCCTTCGAATGAATTCCTTTGCCTTTGCAAAGTTCAACAATAATTTGCATGTTCTGAAAAGAGAGAGTAAATAAATTCTATGGTATTTGATTTACTGGAAGACACGATTAATAAGATTTGTGTAGTCCGTTTATTAATTATGGATTATTTAAATGTTTGAACAAGAAGAATTGTATTATTAATTTCTGGCTTGATTTTGACTCATACCAAAGAGTCGTTGAATTTGCTGGCCCTGGAGTTGTGACTCGAACCTTGGGGTCGAGGGAAGGACTTGTGCCAAGAGTCGTTGAATTTGCTGGCTGGAGTTGTGACTCGAACCTTGGGGTCGAGGGAAGGACTCGTGCCAAGAGTCGTTGAATTTGCTGGCTGGAGTTGTGACTCGAACCTTGGGGTCGAGGGAAGGACTCGTGCCAAGAGTCGTTGAATTTGCTGGCTGGAGTTTGTGACTCGAACCTTGGGTCGAGGGAAGGACCTGTGCCAAGGGTCGTTGAATTTGCTGGCTGGAGTTGTGACTCGAACCTTGGGGTCAAGGGAAGGACCTGTGCCAAGGGTCGTTGAATTTGCTGGCTGGAGTTGTGACTCGAACCTTGGGGTCGAGGGAAGGACTCGTGCCAAGAGTCGTTGAATTTGCTGGCTGGAGTTGTGACTCGAACCTTGGGGTCGAGGGAAGGACTTGTGCCAAGAGTCGTTGAATTTGCTGGCTGGAGTTGTGACTCGAACCTTGGGGTCGAGGGAAGGACTCATGCCAAGAGTCGTTGAATTTGCTGGCTGGAGTTGTGACTTGAACAATTCACTCTTTTACGTACACTGACGTATTCTTACATTGACGTATCTGTACACTGATCTATCCGTACACTGACGTATCCGTACACTGATCTATCCGTACACTGACGTATCCGTACACTGATCTATCCGTACACTGACGTATCCGTACACTGACGTATTCGTACACTGACGTATCCGTACACTGACGTATCCGTACACTGACGTATTCGTACACTGACGTATCCGTACACTGACGTATTCGTACACTGACGTATCCGTACACTGACGTATCCGTACACTGACGTATCCGTACACTGACGTATCCGTACACTGACGTATCCGTACACTGACGTATCCGTACACTGACGTATCCGTACACTGACGTATACGTACACTGACGTATCCGTACACTGACGTATCCGTACACTGACGTATCCGTACATTGATCTATCCGTACACTGATCTATCTGTACACTGACGTATCTGCACACTGATCTATCCGTACACTGACTCATTCGTACCCTGACGTATTTGTACACTGACGTATCCGTACACTGAAGTATCCGTACACTAACGTATCCGTACATTGATCTATCCGTACACTGATCTATCCGTACACTGACATATTCGTACACTGACGTATCCGTACACTGACGTATCCGTACACTGACGTATTCGTACACAGATCAACTACTTACTCATCATTCAACTAATTGCTTATCAACCAACTAATTGCTGATCAACCAACTACTTGCTGATCAACCAACTACTTGCTGATCAACCAACTATTTACTTGTCAACCAACTTGCTGATCAACCAATCTGCTGTAACCAACCAGCTGATCAGCCAATTACTTAGCTGATCAACCAACTACTTGCTGATCAACCAAGTACTTGCTTATCAACCAAGTACTTGCTGATCAACCAACTATTTACTGGCCAACCAACTTGCTGATCAACCAATCTGCTGTAACCAACCAGCTGATCAACCAACTATTTACTTGTCAACCAACTTGCTGATCAACCAACTATTTGCTTATCAACCAACTACTTGCTGATCAACCAACTACTTGCTGATCAACCAACTACTTGCTGATCAACCATCTACTTGCTGATCAACCAACCTGCTCGTATATCGGTATATTCGTTATCCAAACCTGTGAGCTACCCCCTGCTGGCTAGAAAAAACACAAATAATTAAAATGGAAACATCATCTGACATACCAAAACCAACCCTCAATCATGCTAAAAGACGAAGAGCTGGAAAGAAATCTGCTATCACGCGTAAGATTAACGAAATCAAAGAGCTCATCTCAGAGAGGGGAAGCAGAACCAAAATCAAGTACCTGGTCGAAGCTTTAAAGACTAACCAGAAAGAAGCTATTCAACGCCATGAGGAACTCATGCTTCTACTCGAAAACGATGATCCTGATTTCGATGATGAATGGATCAATGACTTATCTTTAGCCGTAGATACATGTATATCTGACACTGAGAGATATTTTCTTGAAAGAATTGACGATCCAGATTCCCTAGAACCAGATAATCAAAGTGATGTTCTTCTTGCTGTAGAGAATTGGCGCCAAAGGAGTTTCAGCGTTGCTAATTCAAGTAAAACATATGAAGAAAATCAACAAATACCAGATGAAGTTTCATCTGTTGAGGAAAGTCTCATTGATCCTGAAATGACAAATGCTTTCTCCAAACTTAATCTGAATCCAAACGAAAATGTCAAAATCAATTCAGATGGAATGAAGTTAAAAGGGATGAAAAGACTCAACAAAAGTTTGGAAGACCTAATTCATCCTAGAGAATCGGATGTTGGTCGTTATCTTCCAACATACCTCAGCGAAAAGGATGACGCAAGCCAAAATCTGGAGAAAAACTGGACATACACACTTAAAACAACTACATTCACAGTTAGTTCCTACAGCAAAAACCTACCAAGCAATTGAAGTGGAATCTCCTCAAATTGACTCTAAATCGCACAAAACCAACCCTGCATCAAACGAGGAGATGGTAAAGATGATTAACAACTTGCCAGAGGACAATTCTCTATTTGAAGAAAAAATAGCAAGTACTGTACATAACCAACCAAAGCAAACTTACGATTATGCTGAAAGCGTCAAATCTAAACCGAATTTCTCAAGATTTCACAGTACCTACACTGTCATTCCGAAAAGGAAAGGTACTTCAGTGAGGCAGGAAGAAGGACACGATCAGCAACATCAAACTGAACACCATAAAGAAATGCCTAGTGTCAGGGCCTCAGGACAGGACAAACTACTTCAAATGCATCACAGCAAAACACATAAACACAAAGAAGATTCTATCGACAGCTGGATAGACCACCTAGATCCTCTTAATGAAGAGGAAATCCTTGAAAATACAAAAACAGTCAACATAACAATGCAAATGTTAATCCAACAAAGATTACCAAGGTTGACAATACCAAATTTTGATGGAACTCCAGAACTATGGGTTGATTTTATCAGCAAATTTTACGACATGGTACACAAACAACCATTCTTGGATCCTTTCCAGAAACATGCTCATTTGATTCAAAACCTCCATGGTGAACCATTGAAGGCAGTTAGTGGATTTGATAGCAATTATGAAGGCTATGTCCAGTCACTCCAGAGGTTAAAATACATGTTTGGAAACCGATCATTAGTTGCTCAAGCAACAATTCGAAAACTAGTCGCTGGAAAGCAGCTGGAAAATGATGACATTAAAGGCCTCAACGACTATTACTACACCTTATCACATTGTATGAACACTCTCAAAAAGATGAAGTACTACGCTGATATGTATAGTAGCGATGTCTTGAGACAAGCACTCAAACGCTTACCACCCTATTTACTACGAAAATGGGGTGAATATTGTCTGGTATTGCGAAGACGAGAAGAACCATCTCTTCAGCACCTTGAAATTTGGTTACAAGACAGAGTGATGGCTGCCAGAGACCCAAATATCCCAACAGAGGAAAAACAGCCAAAACGCTCAAATACATCATCAAGTAGCCTACACCTACAAGGACCTGTCATTGAAGAAGACTTTAAGGAAACCGACAAGCGTAGAGATTCTGAAAAAGACTACTCCCAAGAAATTGTGTCAATCATGTGGACAAAGGCAGCATTTAACCTACAAATGTCCTGAATATTTGAAACTTGATGCCAAAGAGCGTTTCAAACTAATCAGATTAAAGAAGTGCTGTTTCAATTGTTTGAGCTCAACACATCAACAAAGGGATTGCTCATCAAAATATACTTGTCTCATCGACGGGTGCAAGCAAAAGCATCACACTTCCCTGCATAACTTCTTTTCCAAAAGATCAAATCAAAGACCGAACACCAACCCTTCTCCAAATCCAAGCCCAGACCACAACGAAGTCTCTGAACAACAACCACAAGGGACGAGCCTGACTAGTACAGTCCACACCACAATGAACAGAGGTCGAGTCTTCTTACAAGTAGTTCCTATAAAAGTGACAAGCTCGTCAGGAAATAGGATAAAGACATATGCATTACTTGATGGTGGGAGTCAATGTACCATATTGCGAAAGGATTTTTGTCAAATCTTAAAACTTCAAGGTGATCTAAAGCAGATTGATCTTGGAACACTTAAAGGCTTTGGTCATCCAATCCAATCTAAAATTGTAGACATCGAAGTATCATCAATGGACAATACATTCTCAACAAAGATACGAAATGTCTTCTCAGTCGAAAAAGAATACTTCCATGTACCAAGTCAAAAGCTACCAGACAGCCAATCCGATAGAGACAGATGGGATCAAATCAAAGCTCTGGATATTTCAGATGTCGACAAAAGCAAGATTTGTGTGTTGATTGGAGCTGATGCACCCCGGGCATTGGTTACCACTGAATCTATAAATAATGGTCCAGGAATGCCTTTAAGTACCAAAACTCCTTTTGGTTGGGCCATCGTTGGATCTTATAACACATCAAAGGCTGAACAAATTTATTGCAATCATTTGTCAATTCACGAGATTGATGACTTAAACAGAAGTGTACAGAGGTTTTGGGAAATCGAGAGCTTTGGTACAAGTGCTGGATATAAAGGAAAGTCAAATCCACTGTCCATACAAGACACAAAGATTTTGAATTACCTTAAATCAGAGTCAAAAATCAAAGACGGTCATTACGAAGTTCCTATGATTTGGAAAGAAGACATGTTTCTACCAGACAGCTTGAAAACCGCCAAAAGACGATTTGATTACTTGACGAAAAGGTTTAAAAGAGATGATTCCTATTTCGATATGTACAAGACGTGCATCGACAAATACATTAGATTAGGTCATGCACGTAAACTGACTAAAGAAGAGACAGAAAAGAAAACCTCCAAAACTATCTATCTAACGCATCATGGTGTTATCAATGAAAACAAACCAGGAAAAGTACAAGTTGTGTTTGATGCAGCTGCCAAATCACATCAGATTTGCTTGAATTCAAATCTCCTTGCCGGACCTGATCTCCTCAACAAATTAGTAGGCATACTTTTACGCTTCAGAGAACATCCAATTGCAATCACAGGTGATATCGAAGGAATGTTCAACCAAGTAAGACTTAACGAAGAAGATAGAGAAGCAGTTCGATTTTTATGGAAGGATTGCCGATCAGACAAAGAACCTTCACACTACCAGATGTTGGTACATATTTTTGGAGCAAAAGATTCGCCAACTTGTGCAAACTTTGCGCTTAAACAATGTGCCGAAAATGTCAAAGAAGACTATTCGGAAGAAGCTATTCAAACAGTCAAAAGAGACTTCTACATGGACGATCTCATAAAATCGGTTGATGATGAAGAAAAAGGCGTTGAACTCGTTCAAGAATTGGCGTCAATTACCCAATCAGGGGGATTCAATCTTCATAAGTTCAACAGCAATTCACAGAAGATAGTTGACTCAATACCCATCGAAAAACGAGCTAAAAACATCAAAAACATCATTGATGATAGAGAAATAGCAAGAGCCCTAGGAGTAAAATGAGACTTAAAAGGCGATTACTTCACTTTCTTTTCAAACAAACACGACTGCCCAGTTATCACCAAGCGAAGTATTTTGAGAATAACAGCAACAATCTTCGATCCCCTTGGGTTCCTGGCACCATTTATTCTCAGGGCAAAACTGATGATCCAAAATCTTTGGAGAAAGAAATTTGAATGGGATCAACCAGTTGACGAATGTACTGAAAAGGAATGGAAGAATTGGAAATCAGAATTGGATCTCCTACCAAATATTCAAATACCAAGATTCATTGGGACAAGCAAGGAATTTGAAGCTGAATTACACACCTTTTGTGACGCATCTGAATTAGCATATGACGCTGTCAGCTATGTTCGTATTATAAACAACCAAATCGAATCACTTGTCAGCTTGTCATGTCAAAATCTCGTGTAGCACCTGTGAAGCAAATATCCTTACCGAG
Source organism: Clytia hemisphaerica (assembly GCF_902728285.1). NCBI lineage: Eukaryota > Metazoa > Cnidaria > Hydrozoa > Leptothecata > Clytiidae > Clytia > Clytia hemisphaerica. The sequence goes on from NW_027104185.1 coordinate 547,247, forward strand.
GCTGGAGTTAGAGGGCGCATTGCTTGCAGCCAATCTAGCAGAAGCAGTGGTTTATGGTATGGAAACTGAATTCAAGGCCCGCTACTTCTGGACTGATTCGATGTTAAACCTTCAATACATCAATAATGAAGTTCGCCGATTCAAAGCCTTTGTAGCGAATCGTGTAACTGAAATTCGTGAAAGTACAAGTCCTCAGCAGTGGCATCATATAAATGGTGGTTCAAACCCCGCAGATCTGGCAACAAGGGGTATGTCTATCAAGGAGATGATAGCAGGAAAGTGGTTGCAAGGACCAGATTTTTTATATGACGAGACTATCAAAACTTCAGATAAACCAATCGACTTACTTCCCGAAACACACGAAGAAGTCAAGAAGGAAAAGGTCAGGGTTCATGTCATAACCTCGCCTAGCAAACTGATCGACTTTCAAAGATTTTCCAGTTGGGGCAGATTAACGAATACATTTAGTTGGATATGTATTTTCATAAAGCTGTACCTCCATAAAATTCAACGGCTATCGAATAATCACGACTTCGATAAACTCACACTCGAAGAAAAACTGATAGGGGAGACTGAATTAATCAAAACTATTCAGTCCGAAGTGTTTCATGACGAGATCAAAAAATTGAAATCAATCAAAAAAAGGATTTCAAGTAATTCTTATCTCAGAATTTAGACCCATTTTTGGATAAAAAGGGAGTATTGAGAGTTGGTGGAAGACTAAAGTTTGGGAAATTACCTTTCGCTTCTAAACATCAAGCAATTCTACCAAATAATCACCATGCCGTTAGATTATTTGTGCAACACTTGCATAACACTCACTATCATGTTGGTAAAGAGCAGCTGTTATCAATTATAAGACAAAACTACTGGATTTGCAAAGGTCGGAGAATGATATGGAGTAATCAAAAGGTGTGTCAAATGTCAAAATGTTAAAGCAAAACCATATTCCACCAAGATGAGTGATTTACCAGCTGATAGATTAGAGAAAACGACACCCTTTTCAAACACTGGGGTAGATTATTTTGGCCCTATCACTGTCAAAATCTTGAGAAGTAGAGCGAAAAGATGGGGGTGCATTTTCACATGTTTGACTACAAGAGCTGTCCACCTCGAGGTAGCACCGTCACTCGAAACCGATGACTTCCTCAATGTCTTCAAAAGATTCGTCAATCGCAGAGGTTGCCCAAAGATTGTACGGTCAGATTGTGGCACAAACTTCAAAGGAGCTGATAGAGTACTAGGTGAAGAATGGATGAACATTGACCGAGATAAAGTAATCGACTACGCCACCAAGAAGAAGTTTGAATGGAAGTTTAATCCACCAGAAGCTCCCCATATGGGGGGAGTTTGGGAAAGGATGATCAGAAGCGTAAAGACTACACTACAAATTATCTTCTCGGAACAATCTATCAATGATTTTACTTTGATGACAGCGTTTACCCAAGTAGAGGCACTAATAAATGTAAGACCATTAACAGCTAACAGTGATGACATCCATGATCTAGAAGCACTCACTCCGAATCATTTTCTTGTTGGTCGTGCGGACACCTCCGTCCCTGTGGCTACTGAAAATCTGAAAACCAGTCTTCGGAAACGTTGGAGGCAAACACAAGAATTGTCTACACAATTTTGGAATAGATGGCAGAAGGAGTATCTACCTTCCCTAACGAAACGATCGAAATGGTTGAACGACAATGAAAGTATCAAAGTAGGTGAAATGGTGCTTGTGCTTGACAAACGAAACGAGCGTGGTATGTGGCCTCTTGGTAGAGTCCTGGATGTTTATGCAAGTCGTGATGGTCGAGTTCGAAAGGTTATTGTTGGAACAAATAATGGAACATTTACGAGACCGGTCGTAAAATTATCAAAACTTGAACTTTTTGAGAGTTAAACTCTCAAGGATTGGAGTGTTATCGCGTTCCCTTTGAGAATTTCATTTTATAGAAATTTGTTTACTAGCAAACGACTATATTACCTAGAGAATTTATAGAACATATTACTACGTCATTTTATTACTAATTACTATTTGCGTATTGCCTAGGGAAATTATGAGAGTGTATAAAAACCCACAACATTTGTAGATAGGTGAATTCATTTTTATTATAACGATGAGAACATCAGTGCAAATTATGATAAAGGACTAGAGTTTGTTAAAGATAAAATATGGCTAGAAATAAAGTTGTATAATTGTCCTTATAATTTACTGAGGTATCCTTCGAATGAATTCCTTTGCCTTTGCAAAGTTCAACATCCTTCTTGCCTCCCTTGAAATAAACACGATCATTCTGATGATTCAGAGGGACCTCTAGTGAAAAATCTTTTTCATCTTGAAAAGCGCACTTTTCAATGAGGCGTGGATTCCGTTCAAATCGATCTGCAAGTCTCCCAGAACGTTCCGTTCTTCGCTGGCGTGTGACTTCACTCATACGAGGCGTTTTCATTCGTTTAAATTGTTTGTACCCTCTTCGTTTTACTAAACGTTTAACGGAGCTTCTACTTATCCCAATCATGGGCGCGATTTCTTGGGGGCTTATATGCGTTCCAGGGACTTCTTCCTGGGAACATATCATCTCCTCCACAAGATCACCATTTTCTTCGGTTGTAGCTGTAATTGGCCTGCCAGAACCAGGTCTTCTATCCATTGAGCCCGTTTTATGAAATTTTTTGACAAGATTCTGGACAGATCTAAGGACCCAGGATTTGGTGTGATGTTCCTTACAAATCCTATAGGCCGTCCAGCCCTTTTCTTGGATGTCATTTTTGATGATAGCTTTGTCATCTGCTGAAAAAACCATGACGTCAAAGTGCGTTCACTCTCTACTCTTCGTTTGGTTTGAACTGTCTGCTGAAACTGCAAAGTTCGTTAGTTCTGGTTGCAACAATACAATGACTTCATGAGGACATTGCATTGTAATTGCAATGTCTTCATTCAGAAGACAAAATAAAAAGAACGCACGCTAAACAGGTTGATGATTTGTGAATCTTCTGATGCCAATTTTTGAACAAGTCAATTTTGAAACATAATTTATAAATAGCTATAACTTTTGAAATAATTATTTTCTGAATCTGAATTTTCAAGGAGGGACATAAAAGATGTTGAAAATTCACTATGCAAAATTTTAAGTTGATAGCTCAATTAGAGCGCTCTACGTCAAAATTTGAAATTTATGGAAGTTTTTTTTGGACCACCCGGTAGTCCAGCAGAAAAACCATGCATAATTATTACAATATGCATGATACAGTAATTATGCATGGCTCTATCATTGTTTTTATGGCTGGACTACATAATTATTCAGCAGGACGTCCTCTTTGAAAAAAGGTCTATATATGTACAGGATAAATTCAGTAACACCTTGATAACTCAAAGAAGTCTTCAGATAATTCCCGTGGTAGAGCAGAGTTTTTTATTTTGTTGGTGAAATTTATGTCAGTTTGATTAGGTGCTACTCAGCAGTTGGTTGGTTTGTGTAAAAAACAGGTCACAGCACAGGTCATGGGTCACAGGTCACGGGTCACAGGTTAAAGGTCATACAAATTACAGACCAGAAAACTGTAACGCGCTCGTAACATACAACCAGTTGGAGTTGGGTGTTTAAGATAAAAATAGCAATTATTGATTATTGCTCTTTTCGGCAATAGTCCTTTTTTAAAGAGGCAGCCCTGTTGAATAATTATGTACTCCAGCATAAAAACAATGATACAGCCATGCATAATTTTCAAAATATGCATGATACAGTAATTATGCATGGCTGTATCATTGTTTTTATGCTGGAGGACATAATTATTCAACATGGCTGCCTCTTTAAAAAAGGTCTATTATTGCCGAAAACGGCAATTTTTTCAACGAAGAAATGCTGAATCAGCAGAAAAGTACAAAAAGTAAATAAACAAACCCAACTGCTCAGTGTAGGTGAAACTTCAATATTCCAGAATTGAAGAGTTTAGGCGGCCATCAAAAAATTGTTCTATTCGTTTCACCCGCCTGCATCATATTTTCCCTTGATTTTCTGGTCCGGAGATGTGGGAAAAAATCCGGAAAAAGGAAATTGTTCTCTTAACATATAGCTTTTTTCTTGATCGCTCTGGCAACCATCAGAAAATTGTTCTGTTCGTGTCACCACCTGCCCCTGACTTACAGAAGCAATTAAAAAAAAACCGGGAATTTTTCCGACCGACCGTCCGCCCGCATGCATTTTTAACACCTGTTGCAACGCAAACAGAACAATTTTTCGATGGCCACCTAACCCGAAGAAACTTCAGTTCAAGTTTGGTAAATGTTCAAGTGGTTCAAATATTCTAAAGTGGATCAAATGGTTCTACTGTCAACTGCTCCAACTTCGGACTATCTGACGAAACATGGGACGGCCATTCCTCCACCATTTCACCGAACCTCCAAAGTCATTTTGATTTGAGTTAAGGAACACAACGTATTAAAAAATACACAATTTCTCTTTCGATTTTACAGTAATTAGAAAATACAGACCAGATATGCAACAGTCCCATGTTTCGACCAATCATCCTAAGTTAGAGCAGTTGACGGTAGCTTTCTTGCTCCGAAAACAGCCAAACTTTTGTTAAATTAGCAGGAAACCCATAGAAAAGCTGGTCATTAAGACTGTGCAGCGGAAGAATTGAAGATACAAGCAAATTAACAGAACACATTGAACATAAAATTAACTAATCAAACTTTACCAAAATTTCTCTATCTTTGGCTGTTTAATTTGGCTTGTTTGATAATGGAACACCCACTGTTCAACATTCTTTGATTGAATTCAAACATTCATTGACATCGCCTTTAATTTTTCAATGACAGAATGACTTCGTCAAATTTCCCAGATTTCAAAGTTACAGTAAGTTAAGAGCCTCGATCCATAGCTCTCTTCAATACAAATTTTTAAATAGGCTGACTATGGACTATGTTTTAAAGAAGAGCTGATCAAATGGAGCGCTGAAGGATGATATATTATAATTGTTGATATGTTCACCATAATGCCATGAGTGGACCTAAATCCAACAGCCCTGCCTAAATCCAATGGGGTCTTTCAAAGATACAAACTAAAAAAAAAACCTTTCTCTGTGGCGCAATGAAGATAACAAAGTGTCAGTGAGCCAATTGAACCAAATAACAATATTTTAATTGCTTCTTATAGAAAACATAATTTTTTATTACAAAATTGTTAACGTTTTAAACACGAGCAACAGATTCAGAATAATAGAAGTAATTATTTTTACAACGCACACTTTTTTATACATTAATTGACATCTTGACATTTAAGTCATCTTGTTAGATGTTTTGTTTCGAGAGTTCTTGCAATATAGTTTATTGTTCAACTTGAAGAGGGAATGTTTGTAAACATAGAATTTTTTTTCATAGCAATTATTTAGGGGGTCGGATTTAGGCAAGGCTGTCGGATTTAGGACCACTCACGGTAGCTGTTGCCATTTTTTCATTACAAAAATGCATGAAGTCAAAAAAGATTTTCTGATGAATCTGATAGACCTTTTGCTAGATGTTATGTTGAATATAAATATTTCAAGTGTGCATTAATTTTTCTTTATCATTGTTGTGATGTTGGTAATTTCTCGAGTTTTAAATTATTTTTATCAATGATGATGATTCTTTTGAACATTGCCATGTTTCTGCAAGCTTAGCATTTCTTTCAGCAATTTAGACCTTTCCTTTTATATTCATTAGACCAACTTACTGCTCTGCATCTGAATATAGGCTCTGTCTTCATCTTGCTGTGCTTTTCATCTGTTGATTGTCTTGTTTATGTTACCTTTATACCTTTGAATGTTATTTTTGTTTTAATTAGATTAAGACTTTTTTAATCTTTCATTTTTTTCTTTTTTTAAGAAATTTAATAAAACCTAGCGCAATTGAAAAATGGCAAAATTTACCATCAGTGGGTCTTCAATAAGCCAGGGAAAGACTATGATGTTGATGGTTTTGTTGGTATTTTTCGCTTTTGTATTTGGTAAGTTAAGTTAATTGTTATACATTTGCAACCACTCTTGTTTAGTATATAACAAGTGGTATTGGGAAAAATATAAGGTTTCTTAGCTGGCAAACCTTTTAACAACTTAAGAATAGCGATACATCATCTTCTCTTCTTTTATTTTCCAGTTTATTGCATGCCCACTTTGAATAATAATGGAAGCCTTCTATCCTTCAACTCATCAGGGTATAAAATGTTTTTTCCAGATTCTTATTCATATGGACTTTTAGAATTCCATATACACTTCCCTCTCAAAAATATAAAAATGTGGAAATTCAGTTGAACCAAGTTAAGAGCTAGATATCACATTTTTAAGAGATTTGTACTGTACTGTACTGTACTGGCTTGGCTTAATAAATCAATTATCTCAACAAAAACCTTTTGTCTAACCATCACTATATACAATCTCTTTGTTTTAGGATTTCATCCTCTGTTCAACATTTATTATTACGTCAAGTGAAAGAATTGAACGAAAAGGTAAAAAATCTATTTCTATATTTGTTACACTTGGAATATATTTTCATCAAACCTCTGTTATTAAGAACCTTAGTTGCACCCCAGGCCTATCAAAAATCAAAAAACTGTCAGAGAATGTCTTTATTTTAAAATTCTCAAGAACTCAAAGCCAAGTTCTATGCTTAGGTAATTTAACATATTTGTTCATTACTGAAAATCAATGGTCTGTATAGGTACAACTAGTTTGTGATAAATGTTTAATTTTTTAGTTGATTGTCCCGTTAGAGGAAAGAGTTGCCGCCCTTGAAGACAGGTAAAATGAATTCATCATTATTTTCATCAACTAAAAGCAGGGGTATATTGACTGTGTAGTAAAAACATTTTTCATTGATATTTTTCAGGCAAAAGAAACATCCAAAAGTCAAATATTTAGCTGAGAAAGATCGTAAAAGGATATTGGTAAACAGCTTTTGATATTTTAATCTCAATTTTCAAGCCATTTTCATGTAAAGAATCACATCGGTGAAAAGAGATTATTATCACAATTTCAACTTTTTCTAGATAACTGGAGGAGCAGGTTTTGTCGGTTGTCATTTAGTGAATGCTTTAATGTTGGAAGGACATGAAGTCACTGTAGTGGACAATTTCTTCACTGGACGCAAAAGCAATGTAGAGCAATGGTAATAAACGATTCGTATGTATTTCATCCAGATTGTGAATATACCATACTTATAGTATATAAAATTTGCTGTTATATCTATTCCTATATTGTGAACATGTGTGGTTTATTTTTTTTGAAGAGACGAACATGTGGATACTCAGCTTTAGAAGAAATATTAAATATTAATTCATTGAATGGACACAGTTATTACAACTCGTTTTAAAGTACTTGATTTTTTTTCTTGTTTGTTTTTTTACAGGATTGGTCATGATAATTTTGAATTAATCAATCACGATGTTGTTGAGCCTCTTTATATTGAAGGTGAGTCAAAACCCGAATAATTATTGAATGTTGGCAAAGTTGTTATCCGATTTGGACGATATTATTGTCTGAAGTTATTCTTCAGCCTTGTGTTTTATTAATAGATTGACATATTTATACTAATACTCTCTAAGAAATATGTCCCTTCAAATTATTAATTTTTCTAAATTATTATGTTAGAACGATAAATCATTACATTATTAAGATGGTCTCAACCCTTTTGATTAATTTTGCTGATCTTTTTTTCTAGTTGACCAAATTTACCATTTGGCTTCACCAGCATCGCCGCCTCATTATATGTACAATCCTATCAAGGTTCTACTACCGAATTTTGTTTTATCAAAATTTCTTCATTTCTGACGATATGTACAATTATTCACTTGGCTATCAATATATACAAATTATGTGTTTATAAATGTAGTTTATTTATGCTCAAATGCTGAGGCTGAGCGCCTCCAACAACTTAGTTCCCTTACTTACCTCCTAAACCCAGTCTAAGCTGCCCTTTTAAGTTATTAACGACTAGAGATCTCACTAGACTACAAATTTGATTATGGAGTTTAATTGAATGCCCATGGAGAATTTAGCTTTATACATTGAATGGAATGAGCTAGATTGAAGAATTTAAGCCATATAAAATTCTTCTTCTTTTAGACAATAAAAACAAACACGATTGGAACACTAAATATGTTAGGTAATATTTTGAAATAATTAGTCCTCCTTCATCTGATGGTATGAAAATAAAAGCTCAATTAAAAAGTATACTTGCGGACTAATTTACATTAATTGGGCACTAATTTGATATCAAGAAGATCACATTTATTCGTTTTTATTATCTATCGTTTTATCTTGTTTTATTAAAATTCCAACATAATACATTAAGTGCATATTCTTGATCTTGGAGTTTAAGGTCTAGTCTCAAATGTTTTCCTCACTTTGATTTTAGGCCTGGCTAAAAGAGTTCGTGCGACTTTGCTATTAGCATCAACGTCCGAAGTTTATGGAGGTTCAAATTGATTTTTAAATGTCTTTGTGAATCTTAACAGAATCTTCCATTTTATTTTATTTTATGATTCAAGCAATTTACTATTTAATTGACTATAAAACTTTTTTAAAGTTGACCTTTTTTTAGTTAGAGTTTCCTAGAATAAGAAAAAACGTTTGCTATTTCTTCAGTACCATTTGAGTAACTTTTACCAGACTCTATCTATGGCCAACACAATCTTGATCAAATTATCAAAGCAAAATATTTGTTTCTATAGATCCTGAGGTTCACCCACAACCAGAAACATACTGGGGTCATGTAAATCCCATAGGACCAAGAGCTTGCTATGATGAAGGAAAACGTGTGGCTGAAACGATGTGCTATGCTTACCAGAAACAGGTTTACATTCTTATGGCTGATTAAAGTAAAGGACTTCCATAAGGAGGGGTCTCTTGTACTTAATTCTATGTTCATTTAGAGTAAAACTTCCTTTGCTTTTATTTTTGTTATGGAGCTTGAATGTTACTTTCATTAGTTTTGTGGGCAGTAATTTCCTGAATCTCTCTAAAGAGAAATCGAATATTCAAGTTACAATAATGTTATTCAGTCTTCTGGAACTTTCATAGGAGTGTTTATAGGAGACTTTATAGTTTCTGACTTTTGATGATTATGTCAGAAACAGAGAAATCTTTGCCAAATACTAATGATAGATTTTTGATTCAGCTAACATACAGCGAATAGTAATTTCATCTTTGAAATTGAAAACAATTTAATAGACATCCAATTCCCTTCAGGAGAAAGTAAACATTCGAGTAGCCAGAATCTTCAACACCTATGGCCCAAGAATGCACATGAATGACGGTAAGGGAACTTTTTTTTGGGCGGCTTGCTACTTTGAAAGGAGCTGATTTGCGATGTGGGATGCTTTTTATGAAGTTCTTACGATTGGCATTTTTGAACTTCAGTAAAATGAATAGAATCTATGGAAAAATTAAAAGCTCGAATGAGCATGATTTAAAAAAAAAGCTAATGCAATTGTGATGTGATGTTAGAGCTGCCCTAGTCTTCAGGCACCACGGTGTATATAACCTATACAAATTGTATTTTAAAAATTTGTCTGAATAATGTTATATTTTTCATTGCAGGTCGCGTTGTGAGCAATTTTATATTACAAGCACTTCAAGGACAACCGTTGACTGTAACTAGTTTCTTTACTTCTTCATCTTTGAAAAAAAATGTCTAAAATTTTTCCTGACAGTGCATCTCTGCTATCTTGAAAAATATACCCTCAACCGCCGCACATACCTGTCAGTCAATTTGCCTGACTACCCCCTCCGGGATTTCAAATAAGAAACAATTGTAGAGTACTACAACGAGATTTTGCTTTATACCTCTCAGATTATCCAATACAATTATCACTTGTTTCTGTCCTTTTCTAGATTTACGGAACTGGTTCACAAACAAGATCGTTTCAATACGTGACGTATGCAATTAATTAATTCTCTTTGTTTCGTTTTGTATTCATAAATATTCATTATCCGAAAGGATCACAAAATAACAAAGTTCGCTCAGGTTAGGAAATTTATATATTATACCTTTTAATTCACCAAAAAATGCTTGTATATAGATTTTGCATATATTTAATCAATGCTAATGTCTGAAGCAATCATAGAGATTCACAGATACAGACCTTTAAAAAAAACTTCAATCAAAATATTTTGCTTGGCCAGATAATTGAGAAACTGCCTCCAGGGTTTATTAAAGCTTAATGATCCGACCCCTTATTTTTCCTTGGCTAGATACTTATTTAGAGCTTTTCCACGCTTATCCTACAAATAATAATGACTTGGATTGGTTGATTTTAGAGATTTGGTTGATGGGTTGATACGATTGATGAACAGTAACGTCTCGTTACCTGTGAACCTTGTAAGTGATTATCCCTTCATCACCATAACTGGACTCTTGACGTGAAGAAATGTTTATTAAAAGTTATCGTCTATCTTCTTCTATCTTCTATCTATTACTTCTTACTTTTACATTCAAACTGATGTAAGATTCAGTGGAATTTCAATTGAATAAAAATCAATGCTCAAAGTTTACTCCTTCTTCCAACTTAAATAATACTCCTACCTCTTCTTCCACCTTACACAGGAAAAAATTTTCGATTTCCAAGGTTGGAAATTTCAAGTTTTCTTAGTTGGAAAAAAGATAAAATCCAATGGAAAATCCAACCTGAAAATGTGGGACATTCTCCAAGGTTGGAAATTTTGCATTTTCCATGGCTTGGAATTTTCGTAAATCCAGGTTGAAAAAAGCCAAAATCCAAATTTTCCATGGCTTGGAATTTTCAAAAATCCAGGTTGAAAAAAGCCAAAATCCAAATTTAACAATGTTGGAATTTTTTAAAATTCAGTTGGAAAAAAGCCAAAATCCAAATTTAACAAGGTTGGAATTTTCAAAAATCCAGGTGGAAAAAAGCCAAAATCCAAACCAAACAAGGTTGGAATTTTCGAAAATCTAGGTTGAAAAAAGCCGAAATACAAGGTGGTTGGAAATTTCGAAAATCCAGGTGGAAAAAAGCCGAAATACAAGGTTGGAATTTTTGTAAATTCAGTTGGAAAAAAGCCAAAATCCAAGCTAAACAAGGTTGGAAATTTCGAAAATTCAGGTTGAAAAAAGGCAAAATTCAAAAAGTGATGGCAGAGATGTGTAAAAGTGATCTTAAACAAGGTTTTTGTTTTTGTGAACAGTCACTCGCTAGCCTAGGCTCGATGGCTCCCGGTCAATCTCTCGTTATTGTTCGCACAGATACGTGGTTGATCTTAGATCACTCACACAGCTCAGCAGGGCGCTATTTGAAACTATGACACAAGTACCCTATGTGCTTCACTGTGCGAACTCACTGCGATTGACCGAGGCCGCTCCGAAGAGACGCCTCACCTGACGGAAACTTACAGTTTTGAGCGAAAAATAGCTCGTGGTTTTCCCAATGACATGCGCAGAAAATGGTTAGTAAAACGTAATTTCCACATGGATTTTTAACGTTTTCCAAACTGTTTGGAAAAACACAAATTTCCAACCCAAAAAGTCTAGCTTTCCAATCGAAAGAGTTTCAATTTCACAAAAATGTAATTTCCACATGTATTTTTAACGTTTTCCAAACTGTTTGGGAGAAACACAAATTTCCGACCCAAAAAGTCTAGTTTTTCAACTTGAGGTATCAAATTTACTAAAATATGTATTTTCACATCGATTTTTAACGTTTTCCAAACTGTTTGGAGAAACACAAATTTCCAACCCAAAAAAAGTCTTTTCCAAGAAAGGATCTCAATCTTAGAAAAATGTAATTTCCACATGGATTTTTAACGTTTTCGAAACTGTTTGGGAGAAACACAAATTTCCGACCCAAAAAGTCAAATTTACTAAAATATGTATTTTCACATCGATTTTTAACGTTTTCCAAACTGTTTGGAAAATAGAAATTTCCCACCCAAAAAGTCATGTTTTCCAACCAGCCTTGGAAAATTGCCATTTTTACATGGGTTTTTTTCACTTGATTTTCAAGGGCATTGGTTTATTCTACAAAACCTATGGGTAATTTACGTTTTCCAAATCAGCTTAAGGTAATTGCTCAAATTTCCAACCTTCAATTATAAAACCAAAATTTCCAATCCAAAATTATTGAATTTCCAACCTTGGAAATCGAAAATTTTTTCCCGTGTTAGCTACAGATTTTCATTATAGAAAATACTTTAAGAGATGAATTTTACTACTATTCTTTGAACTCGTGAATGAAATCCTTTTCATATCCTTGTCTGTTTTCAATTATAGGGAAACCCTGATGAGAGATCAATTTTTGAGTTTGCTGAACGTATTATCAAATTGACAGGTTTTTAATTTTTCAAGAATTCTAAATCGTAAATTTACGTTTTCCTGTGGCAGAATTTTCACTTTTGTTTCCGCTTGATTCGATTCTTCGTGAAATTTTCATTGTTTATCATTTGCTGTTCTAAACAATTTTCTGCAATCCTTATTTGTTTTTATGAATATTATATCGAACACTTGGCTTGACAAATAAGAAACAGAACTTCATTTAGAGCTCTTTGTATTCCTCGATTTCCTTCCTACAGGCTCAAACTCAGAAATTATAAACCAGCCTGCTGTTCAGGATGACCCCCAAAAGCGGAAACCTGTAATCACCCGAGCTATGGATAACTTTGGGTGGATGCCTGTGGTAAGACTGCTGTGTTTTGAGCACGTGTTTGAATACCTCAATTTTCTTTTCTCTTTTTAACCTCAAATGCGAACAAAAAAGTCCTTCCTGAAAATTATTTTATTGCTATTGTATGTTTGATATTTTAGTACTAAACCTCCCCGTGCTTTTGAAAGGGTTGTTATTATGTTAGTATTGATGACTAAATCTATGATTTACATTTTAGGTACCATTGGAAGAAGGTTTGATCAAAACTGTAGAATATTTTCGCGATGAGCTGAAAAAGTCAAAAACCAGTAATAAGAAAGACTCGCCTGATTTGTGATTTAATGAGAGGCAATTGGTTTGTTTGTTTTTTATCTTTAGTTTTTGCCATATTTTTGGCGTTTATATTTATTCGCCTTTTATTTATCCGACTTTTAGCATCGGACAGATCAAGAACTTTCTTCATTTTCTAAATTACAACTGCTGGTGATGAATTTTTTTCTTCTTCTTTGCTATCTCACATTAGAGATCCTACCTCTCGATTTTTTTTCTAGAGAATTAAAACAAATTTAAAAGGAGATGCTTCATTGTCACAGCATTCCGTCAGAGTTGTGTGTATACATAGCAATATGGTTTAGCTCACTAAAGTTCAATTGCGTGTGTTCACTAAACAAAAATTTTAAGTGACTTAAACCAGAGTGTTTATTTCATCGGAATGATAAAATTTTACATTGGTATATGATAAAATCATACAATTTTCCGTGGCAAGGAATAATTTTAAATTTAATAAAAAAGATGACCTTAAATTTTAATTTGACTTTATTTTGAAAGATTTTTATTTAAAGAATAAGCATTTTATTTGGTATTGATTTTTTTATATTTTGACAAAAAAGGAAAATACTTTTAAAACATTTTTCAAATTATTTATTATTGACTAGATAATCTAGTTCATTAACTCGTTAAGTTTTTAGTTTAGAAAATTGTTCGCTATCTTTTTGAGCAATTGACCCTCAGTGTTATAAAATAGACCAATGAAACATGATCTATATGAAATTCGTAGCATTTTTTACCTTTCTCCAGCTAGAAATTTATAGCAATTATGTCCTTTAGTAAAAAAATTATTTAAGATTTATTGTTTACTTAAAATATTCTTATCCATGTAAATTATTTTTAAAGTATGAAATTTTGAGATTTATATTGCGATGAAATTTGAATTTCTAGTATTTAATTGCTTTCTTGACTTTTGAAATTTTTAACGTATTCTTAAATTTAGGAGGAATTAGATATCTCTCGACAAAGCGAATCCAGAGTTGATTGGTTAGAAGTGGTTATATAACTCCAAAATCAACTTTAAACAAACCTAGCAACATTTAGTTTCGGAGCAGAATGCCCTCCACTGATAAGGGTACATTCAAAAAAGCTGATAAGGGTATATTCATTTTTCTCGAGCAAGCTATTATTTTCAGACCTTTGAGTTTGGGATTTTCTTAATCTCAATAATTATTATTATCAATTTTCCATATGTGTAAGTGTTGCAATTCTTTATTTATGATGAAACCGATATTACACCAAAGCGAACCCAGAAAAAAACAACACTCCTTAAACTCTCCTATTAACAGCTGTCAATTTGTCATTTTTCTCATGTAATTTATTTTCCTGGATTCGCATTGTCTAATGATTAAATAAACATGTAATTTATTTATCATGCACATCAAGTCGATTCAACGAAGCTTTGTTTACAAAAATAGATGTATGTTGTAATCTAAACATGGATGACGTCATAGCTGTTGATTGATTTTGCATCTGCAAAATTCACCGACTTCTATTTTTAAATTTCTAATGTAAACTGTATGGCCAACACCATGTTAATAACTACGTCAGGGAGATCTATCTCACATCTCACGTAACTCTCTTTTTATAAGAAAAATACACTTAAGTTTAAATGGTACAAACTAGCTTTTCGTATTATTTTTCATTTAAGGTCTAATAAACAATAAAAACCACGAATACATAACGTCATTCTTAAATGGAGAAGAAATCGAAGGTAATCATAATTTTCTGGATTTTCAACCATTACAATTGATCCAATGCCAGATTCTCGCTTATCCGGCTTTTCGAATTTCTCTGTATTTCGAACAAATGACATTCCCCTTTCAAATTCGAATTAACCAGAGTCAACTGTACATATATTTCATTGGGATTAACGATCATTATATAATTTCTGGATAGTTATATATATATTCCCTAATATTCCCATCCAACAAACTTAATTCCTTTTTTGAACAAAACTTTTTTCAAGATCTGTCTCAATATAATAATCTTCAGCCGAGACTAAAAGTCTCAAAAGGCTGTAAATTTCTATAGAATTTGAACTAGATCGGTTTTGAGCTCGTGCAAACAATAATGGAGGATATTATCGAATAGAAAAAATTCGAAGAGACTGGAAAATGAAGAAGATAATAACCGAAACTTCTTGTGGAATAATGCTATGATCACCACTAAGAAATTTTCTTTCATTTTTCAGATTGGGGATCGTTAAAAGCAAAGAATCTGATTATGACCTAAATCAAGGTATGTTTTGGGTTTGTCTGAATTCGAAATGTTTGAAATTTCTGAACTTCCGACTACTTATTCCTGCTTACAGAGCTACTGCTAGAGACAGTTTTCTATATTTTGCACGCAACACCTTTGAAAAGGGCTAGATGTCGTGCTTTAAGTCATTGCAGGCAAAAAAAAATTGAATGTCTGAAAAAATGTTTTTGCTATCGTTTTCGAAAACCCGCGAAGCTTCTGATTGGTCAAGCCTGAAATTGTATTGTAATGTCACATGACCTAGGTAGGATTTCCTACCTAACCTCGACACTTTTCAGCCAATACATGACATTTAGCCCTTCGGCGGGCTTTATAAATCTATGTTCACATGTAGTATTACATGAATTTCAAAGGTAGCTTTTGCGTTCGCTTACATGATTTTTATGAGCATTGTTGAGTAGAGTAGAGATCTGCAGGGAGTTTATCATCATCGGATATCTGCAATTTCGTCATCATCCGTTAAAAAAAGTTTTAAATTCTAAACAAACTATATCATTCTAATTTTCTTTACGTATATATCGGCAATTTGAGAATGTAACCTTGTCCAGAAGGATTTAAATATCATTTTTATGTGTTTTTTACTTTTTCTCCGACCTCAATGTTTCGACCGCATAAATGTTCATCTTTATAGCTTTCTTCCATGTTTTTTGAATGTTTCATACATAATAAGTTCACTTGCTGTTACATAATGCCACAATTGCTTAACTTTAAGGACTTTAAGTTATAAAGTTTTAAGAGCTGGTCTAATAAAATACTTCAAGCTTCAAGTCGAAATGAGAATTTTGCAACATCCTGCTAGCTAAAAGTTTGAAAAAGTCTTAAAAGCTAGCTTAGGAGATAATAGCTAAAACTAGTTATAGGAATGCTCAATTTCATAAAGTTTTTTAAAGCTCTTAAGACATGTAACTGATATTTTGATTGCATGAAAATTTGCAAGTTGTTTCTAAAAAGAAATATCACAGAGTTTCTTATAAAAAAAGAAATACTACCAAGCGTGTAGCGTGTCTTGACAAAATGTCATGAAAATTCCTTTACGTGATTTATTAGAATTTCGTCATTTCTAGTGATATACTACTGATACTAGGAGGTCTCGTTTCCTATAAAAAACATTTTTCTTATAAAGTATAAGCGATGACAATGGAGGTCTAACAACATGATACAAAATTACAAAAAAACTTTTGTTGTTTTAATGTATATTGATTGTTTTGAAAAACAATACTTTTATGACACTATGAAAATTTCCTTACTTCAAAAAAAAAATCCTTATTAAAACAAATTTATAAAAAGGGGCTACACTTGAATCTAAACAAACATTCCAGCTCAAAGTTCAAACCAGGAGCAGGGAGTCAACTCAAGGTTCAACATTTTTTTGGAGGGACCTTTTTTGAAAACTTTCTGGAGAGGGATTATCTGGATCATTGTACCAAGATGTCAGGATATCGTATTATTGTTGGTTTTTCTTTGGTATTTTGTTTAGTGAGTTTGACCGCAGCTGAACGATGCATTGGCATTCATAATGGTTGCAATTCATATGGTTTCTTCGAGACGTATAAGACCCTGTTCACACCATCTTGCAACGAGCATGATGCTTGTTACTTTTGTGTAAGTGTGTTCTAACCATTATTTTATACATGTTAAATGAATTTGAGCTTGGTAATGTTTACTGAAAATCTCAATCTCAATTTACAATGTAAAAATTTGCAAAAAGTATCAAAGATTATTTTGAGCGATTTTTTCAAAGGCACTTTAACATAGAGATTTCCCTCTAAATCTTTAAGTAGATAATTCCAAAATTGGTCATTTTTTGTTCTTGATGAAAATCTATACTGTAGCAAAGGAAGTGATAGAATGACACACTAGGAATTGATTTGCTATGCAAATAAACTTTTATAAAACCCATGTTTATAGAAAATACAAAAACAGATTACTTTATTTTAAACCCCTTCAGAAGCACACCCCTTTTACACCCGAATAAGGGAATTAGGGCTTCTGTCCTCCAGCATTGCATGTAAATATTCTTAAGGGTTTTCTTTGTTTTTGCAGCAGTAGGCTTTTCCTCCGATTCTTCGTTTCGACTTCGGCAGAATAGCTTTTATAATTCTAAACAAATATTTCAATTTAGGCTTCTGCTCATTCTCTAGCAAAAAGAGTTACTTATATAGGAGGAAGTATATCTATAGAGGTCTGCGATTCAGACTAATTTCAACTTTAAGCGCATCTTGCTTCTTTATCTTCAAATTGATAAATTCCACGGCGTTCTTAAATATAGCCCCTTGATTGGGTAGAGTTAGTTTAGAGTACTCTTCTGACACAATTTACTCGTGTTATACGCTACTAAACTTCTACTCCCAAACCGAGAGAGACCCGCTGTAACTACTCGAGCAAAGTGTAACACAGGTGAAAGATAATACGTTTGACATTTGACATGATTGCTTCATCCTGCAATGTTTATTGACTCTAATCTTATTACCGTACACTATTTTGTCATATGAGAGCTTGTGACTTTGCACCCAAGTACACGTAGTACTTCACGATAGCCCTAACCGTGTAACAATTGTACTACAAGGAGTCTTTTTTGTAAGGAAGTTGTATTTTTGTTTCGCAACCCACTTTTCTTCAGACCAATTTATTTCAAAATACGGAAGTCTGCTGGATTTTGCATTTAGATTGTGTATCCTTTCTATGCTCTTTCAAACCTCCGGTGCGATGAAACATATCTGCTGTAATTCTTAAGATATCTGATAAGTGTTACATACATCTCTTACCTTGAACGTTATATGGACCTTAGTTGGACGTCAGTTTAGTTCATTCACACCCTTTAAATTGCCACCCACAAGAATTGAACCCTTTTCAGTGGTGTATACTGACGGGATATCACTAATCGTTTGTCGGTACAACATTCGCCTTTTATGGAGACTATACTTCTGATATCATTCTCTACAAAGGAGTGAAATCATCAGGTATTCTAGCCGTCTTAGTAGGGGAAATGCACTCTTTCGTTGGTGCTAAACTAGTCGAATAGACTATGGGAACTTCATCCAGTTGTCACTAGACTGACGCCTTCATGCTTGTCATTGTAAACTTGATGGTTTTGACATTTTCTAAACTTTCTTCTTTCTCTGTATAGGTTTTAGTCTGTGTTATCAGCAAAGAGGAATTTTTTAGATTTGTATACTAGTACGAGTACGAGTAGTTTGCCAAGAAATTAAAAGCGCTGCAGAGATAAAGCTAAAGGGAAGCAAAAGGATTGAATTAGAGTTTTGGCATTCGATTCTCTATACCGAGTAAAAATGAATCCTCCCTCAGGAATAATTCTAGTCACGTCTTCAAAGACTTTTAATCTCTTGGTCAAACTTATCTCTACATAAGGGAAGTTCTTTTGAAGTTTTTGGCAAAAATGTTCATTGCAATATACACATGATGAATTGAAATTGGTAACTACTTCAAGACAAGAGAGAACAAAGTTCACAAATATAGATCAAAGACCATTACGGTTCAATCTCCTTTGACCTTTAGAGCTACTTAGTTGCCAAAGCCAACACTTGAGAATACCACAGTCAAAGTCCTTCATATACTCATTATTGCCTGCCAACGCTTATGAAAATAAACCATTATTTTGTAAACAAATACAAGCCATTCAAGTAATGCTAGAATTTCATTGAATATTACAAAAAAGTCATGAATGAGGGTAAGGTAGTAAAAACAAAATATTCTGTCCAGATGTCTATATCACATCTCTCCCCACCCGTCTTGTAGTATACCTTGAGACATAAAAAATTCAAATAATTGTTCAAAACTATGCTGACTTGACTTGCCATACACATTTTTTTTTTTTTAAGAAACACACTTTTAAGAAACATGAGGCTCAGAATGCCTAAAAACTAAGAAACATCTAAGAAACATGCTGAGGCTGAGAACGGGAAAATAACATTTTTTTAATTCGTTTTTTCACGAACTTTCCCATCAAGGTTCCAGAAATATACACACAACAGTTAGAAACACTTGAGAACGTCAGAAAATCAATATAGAAGATAGGAAACTACCGTAGATTAGTCAATTAGAATATTGTATTATCGACATGCGTCCTTTAAGCTTGACAAAGTTTAGAAACATGTAAGAAACATTTAAGGCTCAAAAGGCCGATTTCTTAAGAAACATTGAGGCTGCTTGGTAAAACTAGTTTCTTAAAAAAAAAACGTGTATTTTTATAAAAAATTCAAATTCCATCGTGAATCTATTGTATACATTGGCTTGCATGAAGGATAACCAATGGGCAGTACCAATAATGCATGTACAGCTCAGTCACCATAACTCGAACACGCACGGAGAACAAAAGCTGTTCGAGTTAATAAGTAAGGCTTATAATGTATTGTTAACTGAAGGGACGAGAAAACTTGTTCGAGTTAAAAAGACATTCGATTTATAGAGATTCGAGTTAAAGTGACTCTACTGTATAAGACTTTATATTCTTATCAACTGACGTAATTCTTTCACGAACCACGAAGGAATCACCATCTTGTTTTCAAACAAACTCAACGAGAAAATCCGAATGTTTGCTTTTATAAAATCACCTTTAAACCTCCGTTATAGTTACAAATCGGAAAAACAAACATCAAATGGCTCCACTGTATGTAGTGAGACAAATAAGGCTGATATTAGGAGAATTGGCTTCCTTCAGCGTTATTCTAGATGTCGTACGTAAAAAGGTCGCATCAACAGGTTATTTTTAGCCTATACTAGACGTCACCCACATTTTTCTACGCAATTAACGTCCTGTGACAAGTAACCAACGATTTTAACTTATTGAAAATATATTTCGATACTATTTAATTTGCAATTAACGTCTATTCCACTTTGCGACTTTTTCGAATGTTTTGAGCCCAGGTTTTTGGACTCCAAAGTGGAACTCACTAAAAAACGGAATGAAGAATCTCGGTTTTTAGTGAGGTGCTAGCTAGGACTTTTCTTGCTGTTAACCCTTCCAGTCCCAGAGCTTTGCACTTTTTGAAAAAATAAATCAAAAGTTTCGCACCGACGTCTTACGTCAGCAAGACATCGGTTAAGGGGGAAGGGCGCCACAAAACCAACCTATTTTCCTCAAAGTTTTATGCTCTTTCCAATGGGAGCTACGAGAGTTCCAGAAACCTCTTAGTTCTGGAGATAAAGCCCGGTAAAGTTGGTTCCCGGAGGGACCCGCTCTGTGGGTCTCTGGGACTGAAAGGGTCAAAAAGTTTTTTAAACCTATTTAATTGCCACTTGCGTTATATGAGATATCCTGTTTTTTTTGGTACGGTAATGCCGTAAAATTCATATATATAAAGGAGTCGCAACTAAACCGTGATTACAGTATGAAAGAATAGTTATTTAATTTAGAACCGACCCAGATGAACTTCGAATGGGCCGGTTAACTACCGGTGGAATTTAACTTGTCTCCAGCTCTTTCCTTATTTATTCATTCATTCAAAAGTTTTCCCTGAGTTGATCTCTTTCATTTAAACATGATAATATTTCGCATCAGTATAAAGTTTTGAGTTGGTCTGAAATTTCCTGTAGAAAAATGCTGAAAATCACGTGATCTAAGAAAGTTTAAGCTCTCAAATTGCAAAAGTCCTAATGTTCTAATAATGCGTATATGAAAAATACGTTAGTAAAAAGGAAGTCCTTACAGACATATCATAGCTTTCCATCCTATTAAAAATGAGAGAAAGAGGGCTAACAACACGTTAACGAGACATTTGACCATCACACCTAGTTAACACCCCCTTAAAGTTGTCAAGTGTGTTGTACAATTTGTATACTATTTTTGAAAACATTTTAAAGTATATGGTATTTTAAATTTTTTTTAACTATTTTAGTGTTTTTCTAACAAAAAATATTCTCAATGAATTTGTACTTTGGAAAAAGCTCATTTAATCATAACAGTCTTGGTTCGATGTAAAAAGGGACTATTTTTTTAAACATATGTATTTCATCTTCCAGAATGAATTTCTCTTTCTATCCTGTAAGATTAGTTGGGAAATACAAAAACTGTCCTTAATTTTCGTCCTTAACTTTAGACCTTTGAGGAGAACCGCCCCCAGCAGCAGCTCCGCCCATTACACCATCGCGTTCATTTCTTTATAATCACGATCACGGACATTTTCAAAACTGTTTCATCATGTAGAATGATGCGAAAAATAGCTCAAATCACGCATCCACGAACCACTGGGGCCTCTTTGAAATCTTGTTAGCAATTCTTCAAAGACTTGATTCATTCTGAATGGTATTAGAGAACTGCATGGAGTGAGATAATTCTTCAATAATCAAATGAAATACCCGCCCTCGACAGAGAATTTATCAATATTTCAGCTATAATAAGCGTAATTTCGATTCTTTTTATAGGGTCATGCATTCAACATAACTCGAAAGCGATGTGACGACATCTTTCATTACGACATGCAAAAACTATGTGACGAATACGGAGGCTGGGGCTGCTATACCAACGCTTATCTTTACTGGACTGGCACACGACTCTTTGGAGCCAATTACTACACACGTGAACCTCTATATCCTATCTGTCAAAATGACTGTATCAGAAAATTATTATTTCACAGCCATGATCATGAACACCCTGAGGTCTTCGATGTGAAATAAGATGAAACTTGTTCAAATAGAAACTTCGGTGAGATAGAGAGACCCTTGCACAGAACAGCTGCAGGCCCTCGATATGAACCGCTATTGAGCTGCATACCGGCCCACCAGGAATGTTCCCCAATAAGCTCTTTTGCAAGAGACAAGATATTTGGAGAATGCTCGAATTTTCGTTGCCCATATAAAGTTTTTTTGAAGAAATCTTTTGAAGCAGATTGTTAATTTTTCTCAAATTTTCAATTTGACTTTGAATGGAATTGGATAAAGACCATGGCGAGTAGAGAGGGATTAAAAGTAATGCGTTGCACATAATATATTAAAAGGAAAAGACACCAAATTGTATTTATTTATTTTAAAACTCTCGACGACTACAAGGAAATATTAAGTAGCTTAGTTTCTGGACTTTAGATTAACTTTTGCTGAGGTTTCCTTCTTTTGGGAATAACATTTAAACCCATTTTTCATACCGTGAGTACACAATTTAGCTTTTCTCTAAAATTTAACCTGTGGAGACGGGGTATAAAAAGTTTTCTTGTTTGGAGATAACTTGCCTATCACAAATCTTATAAGAAAATCTTTGAGCGAAATACCACTGTAGTTTTGGAAGAAAGAATAGTGGGAATTGTGGAAAATCATTTCTCTTTACTGCTGGCTTAGCCGTATATTTTCAATAGCATTTTGTTTGAAAAATAAAACGCGTTGTAATTTAAATTTGTATTGTATGTATGTATATTTTACTGGGAATGTGTCGTAAAAAGTAATTTTAAAATTGATATTTTTTAAACCTTTCGATATTGGGTTGTGGTGGCGTTTAATTTATATTTCCCTGTTTAACGCCTGTTGATGATTAAATGTTTTGCCACCCTTGTCCTCAGTGATAAATTTGTTACCAACCAAGATAAAGAATTGCCGATGCAAAAACGCTGGTTTTGTAAACGCTCGAAAATCCACCATGCATCAAGTGAGAATTTTCAAAATAACAATGTCTTGGCCGAAATGGGCTGAGAGTTCATTAGCTTCAATAAAGAATGAGATCAAAATTGATTTTTCTTCTTCCCACCGATTAAGTTTTACCTTTTGCCTCCAATACACTCTTCTCGAGATGCATAAATTTGATTATTGTTGTCCTCGTTTTCAAACAGATTTCATTGCTATAAAATTACATATTCACAATGATGATTGTGTTGTTTACACCTCATGAAACATTATGAATTTCAAGTACTTTTGTTTAGAGTTAATGTTTGCCTTTTGGGAATTTAAATTGGTTTAAATGTATAATTTCATAGCAATGAAATCTGTTTGAAAACGAGGACAACAATAAATTTATGCATCTCGAGAAGAGTGTATTTTCTATCGGGTATTTCAGGGAAAAGTGTACAAGTTTGAAGTTAGTTTGTGAGAAAACAAACTTTTTGCCATTTGAAGGAGGAAAGACAAACTTGAATTTTGAGCTATCATATTTTAAATTTGCTTCACGTGTACTCAAAAGTTATTATAAAGAAAATTCAAAAAAATTCTCTTTCGAAAAAGCGTCGATATTTCTATTTGAGCTCTGTGACTCACGCACGGTATCCATTATCAACACGGAATTCTATGATTATCAACATATAGGCTTCTTAAACATTCTTAGGCTGCTGGCATACACATACACTAACGGATTCGTGCTCCTTATACTACCTGGGGTTTTGTAGAGGTCTACGGTTCAGATTAAATATGTTTCTCTTCTTCAAGAAAAACTTGATTCTTAAGTGAAAACCAACTACCCGCAAATTTGGGTCTATTCTAAAAGAAATTTGAGATTGATTTGAGAGGATCTCCCAATTTTCAACTTTTGTGGAACTGGAAAAACGTCATCTGTACTTACCGTTACCCATCTTTTTTACTGGCAATCTGTTCTAAAACCTTAGCTGTTTCCACCGAAAAATAAGAACATTTACTTTCCAGAAAAATATAGATTTTAGTTTAAGTTTCATGATTGAAGATATTTCCAGCTGAATTACCGCCGGTTTTCAACTCGGCAAAGAGTTAACTACTCGGGATTTCCGAGCCCTCCCGCCCCGGTCGGGCGGCGAGAGACGCCCCGACTCTAGAAAAAACGCGGGAAGCTGAAAATACGGCGCGAAAAATTTGTAAACACTTAAAATGGTACCTTAGCAGTGGAGCAAAAAATTCTGTTGTCTCTCTGCTCCTGTCCTGGTCCTGCGTCAAAAAAGATTTAGAAAGGATTTTAAAACATTTTAAATAGCAATCATGAATGCCGAGGACAGAATGGTTCTTGACAACATTGATGAGTTTCTAAACGATGAAGGCAAAATTGTAAGTTATTATTGTTCACTTTTCCTCCAAATGGCCATTCCAGAAAATTTTTGTTAGTCTACCCCCCGGCGGACGACGTGCATTTTTATTTTTTTCTAACCTCAGAAATAATTTTTTTTTCCAGTGGTGATCGGAAATTCCAATAAAAATCCATGTACTTTTACAAAATGCAAGGGAAATTCTACTCTTTTTTGCCTAGCCTGCCTGGCCTGGGCCTGGGAATCCAAGCGTTAAACTTTGACAAAGTTCACAGTCTAGTTTATGATATTTTTGCTGCTTGTTTAACGCTTGGCGCAGGTAACTCGCCTGCAGGGAGATTTTTCCCTGCAATGCAGGTTCGGCCTGATTGGCCAGCTTTCGGCGTATTATCTAGAAAACAAATGAAAATGAAAACATATATTCATTTCGAAACAAAATGGCTGTTGGCTGGAAGTCTAAATACATGTGGCTGATGTTTTGATGTTGTTTTTAGTAGTTTTGAAAGTCTTTCAGAGCTTGTGAAAAAGTTTTTATGGTAAGTTAATTATGTGTGTTTGCCTGCTGGGTTTCCAAAGTTCAGAAAGTCTGTCAACAAGGGTTCACACACAGACTGTTTATAACATTCTGTATCAGACTAATCTACCTGCACCAAGCTCTATAATCTTAACTTTGTGAGGTGAGGTATTTTTTGTTTTTTCTAAGATTATGAGCTTGGATTCCCAGGCTATTTTTTGCCTTTTGTAACTCAATTGCCTTGGAAATTCATACATTTTCTTCTCTCACCTTGGAAATTTCGTATTTTGGTGAAAACTTTTGCCCTCGGAAATCCTGTGTCGTCCGCCCCCCTGTTACAGACAAATTCTGGAATGGCCCAAACTAGCTCACAATCAAAATGTCAATCCAGAATTCCTCACCTTTTTTTTTTTTGATAAACATATACTGTACAAAGTTTCAGCCTTTTTAAGACAGACTATAACAGGTTATAAGGGGTGCTCCACCTGTTTTGACCGGACGCTGATTGGAGAATTAGACCACCTGCCGCCTAAGTGCACCTGCCGCGGTAAGTTACGTGTGTAACTTACCGTGCAAGTGACACGTCAAACGCTCCATTGTTTTGCCATTAATTTGGTCTTCTTCGTTCCAGACATTCGTGTGTGCTCCACTACAGATTTTTTTCATATTTTGGATTAGTTACCACAGGAAAGGACATTTTAGAATTTTACAAAAAGTGGTCTTTTTAGAAAAACCATTATAATTCACTAAATGGTAAGTCCTAAGTTGGCCCCTTCTAGAAAAGTGCTTGTCCCTGTAGGTGGACGCCTGTCAGTAGTTTGAATAACTTTTTGGTGAATTATTGTGGTTGATATTTAAGATTTTCTTCTGTTTTTTCAACGTAGCCTCAAAATTTGATTTAAAAGCCTACTCGATGGCTGCGAAAGAGAAATCGTGTATTTCTTAATACAACATTTATTAACTCAAATCAAATGGCTTTTGAGGTTCGGTGAAATGGTGGCCGAATTGCTGTCCCATGTTTTGTCAGATAGTCCCAAGTTAGAGCAGTTGACGGTAACTGTGTACCGTAAGTTGGTCTAATATATCGACATCTCTCGTCTAATTCCGACACCCTTCTTTAGAGACAGGAATAATATGAAAGCTTGAATCACTGATTGAAAAAGGATTATTCCTCTGTGACCACTAAGCCAAGAAAAACAGTTTTCAACCTTTCTATCAATTTCAGCTGATATAAAGGGTGTCGGAATTAGAGGAGGGATGTTGACATTAGACCAAGTTACGGTACCCCCCTGTCCAGACTCAAAAAAGTTTAGAAAAGAATTCTTACATAAGACATACAAAGCATCTAGAATATAGTCTGGTGCAACTTTAAAGTACGGTAGAGTTTGAATGACACTGAATGACACAGTTTGTGAGCAAAAAAAACTACATGAATGAACTACCGTAAGTTGGTCTAGTGTCAACATTCCTCATCTAGTTCTGACACCCTATTTATAGATAGGATTAAAAGGTAGGTTGGAATCACTGATTAAAAAAGTTTTTTTCTCTCTGACCGCTAGTAAGCATGCCTCAAAACAATATTATCTCCAAAGATGGTTCAAACCACTTTTTTTTTGACATCCAAGCTTGAGAATTCACACAAATTTAATACCTTTACACTCAGTTTTTTTTCAACAAAATTCAATCCACTAACACTCTTCTAATAATCCTATAACCTTTGTTATTGCAACTCCTGATGTGCATGACCGGCACATATCATGTATCATTTTGGGATCCTTCCTACTATGATGCTAGTCTCATCAGGATGATATTATTTAAATAGGAATAAGATGAGGTATGTCAACATTAGACCAACTTAAAATTAAAACAGAGAAATAGAGTGCAGACACTTTTAAACTCTGCAATAGTCTGACTATATATGAGTTAGGCAGCACTCCAAGATTATGTTATGTTGTGTTTCATCTTTAGAACATAAATCCAGGCTTAGAACTTTTGAATGGATGAAATAAGTTTAGTGCATGATGGTTCAAAATTTTAGTTATATAAAGGTAAGTTTAGAAAGCTCATCAACGAGGTTCACTTATAGACTTAAAACATTCCATATCAAAGTTATATGTCAGAGTTAGATGCACAAAAAAAAAATTGAAAATATTTACTTTAAATAGGAGCTTGGAATAAGGCTTACTTCATTTTTGAACCATTATTTTTAGGTCACTTACAAATTCTTGAGCATGACTCTTTGTATCCAAACCAACAGATCTAAACAGTAGGTTGCATTATTATTTTGTTACATTTTTTGAGTTTTCAAACTTTGCCATCTTTAATAATGTAGATATGTTACATTGTCTTGTTTTTATTGGTCCATTTTCAATTCGAGATTTTTCATTTATGTTTTTTTGCCCTTCCTATCATCTAGTGGGGTAAAAAATCATTTCTAGGGAAGCAATAATAAGTACGGGCAACAATATAATACTAGTACTGGGTAGATGCAGGACAGTGTCAAGATGAGTCTCCCTTCCCTTTATAAATTTACCCTTCCCTTTTTTGCAAACTTTGCCTATCCCAGAGAAAACTCACATTTTTCAGTACCTTTGCAAGAATAAATTCTACTATTCGTGATTAATAATACTTTTGTACTAAAAACAGTGCTTATAGATAGTTTAACTTAAAAAAATGGAATCTTGACAAGCTGTAATGACATCATTACAATCTTCTATCAACCCTATCTCTCCTTTTGAAAATCTACCCCACCCTTATTACTTGACCCTTCTTTTCTAAGGCCACCTTTGCCTGCTTCACTATTTAGAAACAGTTGGGGGTATGTGCTAACCTTATTAAAGGTCGTTTTTGACCATTCTGAAGTTCTTTTAGGGGTTAGTCAAAAAAGTCAGGATTTTATCCTTTTTAAACCATGAAAATCCAAAAAAGATTCCTTAAAAAGATTAAATATCCTTAAAATTTTTTTCCACCTAGCCTTCTAAATATACAGATTGTGGGAACAAGCTAAAATGTAACGTGGCATTAAAAAAAGTTTTACTTAAGAACATTTAGTTGGATCTTTCCTCACTTTACTTTCTTATTTTACTCATACTTTATGTCATCCCTGACTCAATTCATCAACTTTCAGTATATGATATTTATGACTTGATTATTGTTTTCTAGGTTGCTTGAAGAATATTTGAATGAGAAGAAAGCAGAAGAATTTGAAGTTGTTTATTTTATTGGCGGTATAAAGAAAATTGATGAAACTGAGGTTTGAAAATGTTTACCTTTTAGTACTTTCGTAATATTTTACTATAGCAAGATGTCTAACTCACTGCTTTTAGTTGTTCTTCTTTAGAAGGGTTGGCTGACGTAAAACTTCTTTTAATAAAATCTTGTGTTTATTTATTTTTCAGAGCTTTCGATTCACACTTGTGAAGAAAAATTCATTAGAAGGTAAAATATCTGGAATTGATTAAAGGGACATAAAAGTACTGACGAACTCTGTAAACAAACCGTATGCAGCGGGATACAAAATCAAAACAAATGTCACATGTCAAAATAAAAAATCAAACCATATATGGCTAATTTTGATTGTTCAATTGTCTTAAAAGTTTGTTTTGGACACGTGATTTTAATAGTTCTCTTTAATGACACGTGGTTTGCGAAATGTTTACATTTTATTACTTTTATGTACCTTTAAATGGTATCTTTAATCTTGTAAGAAATCCTATTTTTCAAACTATCAAGTAGAATTAGTGAACGCTGTCCCGTTCATCATAAGAATTATCTCTCTTTCTCACACTCCTGATTCTAATTCTCACTCTGTTTGGCTTTTATATTTTAGAAATCAAAGGGAAATTCGATTCTGTAGTCACTTGCCATATTTATAGCATCCAAAAATCAAAGCTCAAGGTATGTTATTAATAAAGTTATTTTCTTCAAACAATCTTGAAACTTTTGAAACAAAGATTTTCCCAAGTTTTACATGATGGAGAAGGATTAAGATTGCGAAGTATGCCCTATAAACATTAACAGTTAAACACTTTTCTGTTTTAGAATTTCGATACACTCTACTCGTCAGATTGCGACTTGGTTAAAAGTTCAATACACGATTTACATAATTACAGTGCTATCCAGTGCAATTTTACACGACGAGATACCACTATACCTTCAGTCCCTGTTCAACAGGTGGTCTCAAAGAATGGTTCAGATAAGAAACAAAAAGCTGGGAGTACAACTTCAACAACAAGTTCATCAACAGTTCAAGAGAAGAAGAAACCACCTGGCAAAGAGACACAAGCATCACTTTTCTTTGGTGAAAAGAAATCGACAGGTTTGTTCGCAGTAGCGTGGTGGCAGGGGGCAGTGCCCCCCCCCCGCAGCGTACGGTTTTTTTGAGGGGCGCCGAAATACAAAGACCGCAAAAAGACACCTTTGATTACTAATTTCGGCGCCCCTTTGCTCTTTTACACCTTAGATATTGCAGTTTTCGGCCAAAAAGAGTGAAAATACCCCAAAATTTTCGTGCTGGCTCCGCTCGCATAACTTTTACAAAGATTTTTACTTTTAATAGGGGGCACCAAAATCAAAATCCACTAAAACTGCCTCCCCAGTTTGCCCGAATTTTAGTCGACCTACCACGCGACTGTTTGTTTGCCCGCTATTATTCTTGATATCTGATGTCGAAATTTTCTTCCTACATGCTAAGCATGGAAGGCTGCCAAAGCGCCATTGGAATTTCAGATAAGCCCACAGATGAACGTTCAAGATCGTATCACTGGGGCAAGAAAAATTGCTGACAAAGCAAGAAATTGTTTAGGGGGAGGAACTGGAAGAACAGAAAAGTGGAATGACTTCTGATTTACATTTTTACTCCAGATGTATCCTCGTGAAATTGATACCAATAAAATGTTTGTTTGTTTTTTTGCAGAGAAGAAGAATACAAAACCCGAAACTGACGTCAAAAAACCTGCTCCTAAGAAAGAAAATAAGTCAAGCATTGCAAACGCCTTCTCTAAAGTGAAACCGAAGAAGATTATCAAGGAAGAAACTACAAAAGAGGTCAGTGGGAAATCATAAAGGCTTGGGGACACAGAAGTTTTTTCATGCTGGTGCGATGCAACATGATCCATCCCACCAACCTGAAACACTTTCTCGTGTCTATCTTTCTACCAATAAAAGTAAAATCTCACTTTTCTCTCAGGGACAAAATCAGCTTGTCTTTTGGGTATTTCCCTCACTTTTTGTCTCATGAAACAAAAAAAGAAACCATGGGACACGCACTTTTTTCTTGTGTTGGTGGGATGGAGCATATTGCATTGCACCAACGCGAAAAAAACTTCTCGTGTCCCCAAGCCTTAATACTTTCGCTATGCGAAATTAATAAATGAAAAATAAAGCTCAAAGGGCAGCACATAAAAACAAAGAACTGAACATAGTACATGATTTGAAGTTTCGGTTTTACTCTCATCAATCGTTGTTTTTGTCTGATTGCAAACATTACAGACATTTGACTGCACAATATCATGAAGGATAATCGTGTCAGCAAATTTGAAAGACTTTTCTCAAGACGTATTACAAAAATCTAAAGAAAATAGAGGCGGTCTTGAAGCACCTACCTTGAATGATATACCTGTTTTATATGGTTCTCTGCACTGAACTCGGACGAAATGATTTTATTACCACGTGTACTTCCCTATATTTTACATTCTAACAGGTAGCAGAAAGTTCAAAACAACTGGATGAAGAGACGGAGAAGGAAGAAGACCCCTTTTTGAATGACGATCATAACAACAACAAGAAAAATGAAAAGAAACAGGAAAAAGACGAAAAGGTCACTAAGAAACCATCCAAAAAGAGGTTTAAAATTTACTAGAGATATCTCTCGCGAAACATCTTTCGAGTGAAGTTGAGCTTAAAGATAACCCTTAAGGTTCAAAAAGTTTCTAATGTTGCCCGAATGAGAGATGTATTAACTTCACTTTTTATCCCCTTAACTTGCCATTGTGAAAACGTGTCTAGGATTCTTTAGTATGCTCAACCATCGTCTTCGTGTATATCCAGGCTTTTGCATACTTAAAAATCATCTCTTTGTTTTTTCCAGGAAAGTTGTTATGCAAGGAAGCGACGATGAAGACGTAAGCTTTCTTTCTTTTCTTTATCTTGAATGTAAGAATAAAAAATGTATCGATTGTGAGAGTGTATACAAGTACTGAAATAAGTCGAAAGCATGAAGATATCTACGTATAGTATCTATGTTTTTTCGTGGGTTATTTTGGAATTACAGGTTAAATGTTTGGGAATTGGTTAGAATATTTCCAGTGCTGAATCGAATTTTGCCGTAGATTTCACTTAAGTTTAACCTGAAAAAATACAACGTAAGTACTAACATTTGGCGAAAAAATAAATCTGAAGCTTTCTTTTTGAGTGGATTTGTAAATATATTTAGGAAAATGAAATAAAGGAATTTATACATTAGGCTATAAAAAAAAGATTTAAGTGCTGGTAGAAGTACCAGGCGCAGAATTTTGCAGACCTTCAGCTTGGTCTTTTTTAGGGCGGCTTTTTCGACCGCAGAGCATTCCGCCAAAACAACGGAACCACCCGCCTTTATTCTTGGTTTTGGATTTTGATGATTTTGAATCTTCTTCGCTGCTATCCCCTTCTTCTTCGAACACACCGACGCTGATAGCCAGTTTTTTCTGTTAAAAAAGAAATGTTTAGAAATATAATAAGTTCGAAAAAATCAACGAGCAGGTCATCCAAAAGGGACGATATTTTATGAACTAACTTTGAACGTTCATAGCATAAGTAGAGAGGGTTCAATTCCTTAATTTTCACGCTAGAGAAAGGGTTATTATAACGTTCTAGTCGTTGTGAAGAGTATGATCTTTCGAAAACATTTAAATAAATCTTGATAGAAATAATTATTTCGATTTACTTACATATTTCTGGTTAAGTGTTGTAAATGAGCTTTGAAGCTCTGCGTTGTCGTTAACAAGTTTAGC
This sequence comes from Clytia hemisphaerica, assembly GCF_902728285.1. Lineage (NCBI taxonomy): Eukaryota > Metazoa > Cnidaria > Hydrozoa > Leptothecata > Clytiidae > Clytia > Clytia hemisphaerica. Next base: position 578,892 of record NW_027104185.1, read on the forward strand.
CTACAAAAAAATAAATGATATTGATTTGTGCACTTTGTCTTAGAAATACAGAAAATGAGAAATGTTTGGGTACGGAGTTTATCTGCATTGAAAAGTCTAAAACTCCCTCAAGGTAGTTCTCATTATTTGTTCATTCATTCATTCATTCATTCATTCATTCATTCATTCATTCGTTCGTCTTAGAGAAGAAAACTGTTCGTACCTTATCCTGTTCAATATTAGTAATGGTAACTTCGAGTTCGCCCAATTTTTCATTGGCCAGTTTGAGGGTAGACTTTTGTCTTGTGATTTCAGCTTTCTAGAAAGAAAGTGTAAGAAGGCTTAAATCAACGTGGTAGTTACTATTATTCTGAATGTAAACAAATGTAAACAACCTGAAATCAGATCTCTAGCAAGAATATATAGAGGTCATTGCATTGTTTCTTTGGAAGACTAAACTGACCATTTTCCCTTACAAAAAGTCTTACGAGAGTTGTTTGATTTTTCCTACCTAAAGCAGCATTATGTTTTCTTCTGTTATCGTTAAATTTTCGTGAATTGTTCTGTTGTAAACGCAGACATGAATAGTTATCGTGAAAAAAGAACACTTATTTATGTGACATCTTCGATCCAGTCAAGAAGTTAGAGATCAGTGGTGTTAGAACTTTCGCTTACCTGTTGTTCGATCACGACATCCTTTTCTTCTGCCCGCTTCAGTTCATACTGAAGGCCTCGCAATTTAGTATTGGCATCTTTCAAAGACGCTTCTTGTTTGGAAATCTCCACTTTCTAGAGAAGTATAGAAGAGAGAAATAAGTTTAGGTCTCGTTGCAACCTTAGAAAAGCTACACATTTCTATTGAGGTGAAACTGGATGCACATTTAATTATTCTACATTATTATGATTTTTTAAACCCGGCAATTTATACAGATTCAGATCTTTTCAAAATACAGCGCGATATCTTTCAGGCAATGGAGTTTACTATTTAGTTCTATTTCGAGATATATGATGCCTTCAGTTTTTAACGGAATAAGTTATTATTGGATGTCAATTCCCGGACCGATTCCGGTGGCTCTGAATCTTTGATTGTTAAGATACTACCAAAAAAGCTATCAAAATAGAAGTCAAAGCTTACTTGAGACTCAACTGTGTTGTCGCGCCTGGCAAGAGCGACTTGATAATGTCGGACCGTTGCGTTGGTATCGGTAATGGTTTTATTTTTCGATTCCAACACGTTTAGTAGTCCAATGACTTGTGTTTCTCTGGCCTCCAAGTTGGTCTCCTGAGCCTTAAAAGAGCTGACCATGCTTCTCATCAATGCCTCCGTTTGTTGACACTTCTTTTCTCTCGGTTCGATGTTCCTTTCACGTTTAAGCAATTCCAATTCTTTAGGAACGATTGCCTCTATACGTTCATTCAATAGACTTATTTCATCATTTTTAGCTTTCATGGCTTTTTCGAATTTGTCCGATTGGTGTTTATTTTTAGACTTCTCCCGTTCAAGAGATAATCTTAAATCCTCAATAGATTTTTTGTTCGAATATAGCTCCTCTTTCAAGTTGGAGATTTTCCGATTTTTATCATTTTCGAAGACTTCCGCCCAGGCATCTCTCTCCTTAATAGCACGCTCAAAACTTTGTATTCGTAAAAGACTATCGGTCTTGTGTTCTTGAAGCATAGCCTCCAATTCCTACGAAAATAAAATGGTAAAATTATCTCTCAATAAGATAGCCAGGATAGTCGTTTATAATCTGTGTAATACAGTAATATAAGTGTTATATGATAATACGATAAAGGTTACGGGGTAATATTGGTTTGTATATGTCATACTATCAAATTCCATTATATCTCTATTCTAAATTTAGTCGCCTAGCATGATAGATTATAGACGTATGCGTAAACAAAGCTGATTGGTTAGTTGACAATCTGGATTGATCGACTTCATTTCCATTATGGTTACGATCATGACTACAGATCAAAAATCATGCAAATCAAACAGAATTGTGTTAACTATTTACCTCGGCTCGCTTGGAGCTTTTTGCTTCAGCCTCTCGTGCCTCTTTAATTTGTTGGGCGTGTGCGGATATTCCTGAAGTCAATTCCTTTTGGAACTCCACCATGAACTGACTTTGTTCCTTCAGAATACTTTTGTATTCCGATTCATTTGTCTTTAATCTTGCTATATCATCTTGTAAACTCTATAAACATAAAGTAAAAAGCATATTGGCCTAGTTAACTAAGCCCGTATTCACAAGGCTAATGGCTATATAGCGTTTTCGGTGCTTTGAAGATTTTTTATATTGACGGATTTTAAGTTTGCTTTGGAATACTAGTTATTCAGACACAACTTTGTACCATCAGATTTATCCTAGTCACTAAATCAAACTAGCTTAGATTTCTAGGCTTAAAAGCATATCATCGGCAGGGCAATTGCATAGGAAAGCTATAAAGTTGTGTAGTATTAAATAGTGCATGCTTTTTCAAATTTTGAAAGAAGGAAGATAGTTGGGTGCTATTTTGCTTAATAAGGGGAAAATACTTCACGTGTTTTATGCGTGTGTTTGCATAGTAGGGTGTTTAGTTTTCATACTTTTCGCTGTTTTGCTGAACTTAATTCAAATTTTTATTCCCTTCTTTGAATTCGACACGACAAGAGACCGGCCGTCTAAATAATACCTAACTCGAATGATTACGCACCTCAATATGTGAGAGTTGTTCACGGCGAACTGTCTTTACATCTTTATTTTTGTCTTTGAGACTGTTTCTCAAATCTTCAATCAGAACATTCTTTGCTTTCACCTCGCAGGCGTATTCTTTCGCCTTTTGTCGTTGTCGAATAATAACCTACAAGAAAATAGGTCAGAAGCTTGTCAGGAAAAATTACACTTTCATTTTTTTATCAAGATTAATAATTTTCATTAGTTAATAAACTAAACCCCCCCCCCCCCCCGCCCGACTGTTGCTTTTTTGATTTTTTTTCAACCTTATTAAGACCCCGCTCGTTTATTAGTTTTTGAAAATATTTTAAGCTGTCCCTTGTTGTGCTCTAAATAGCCAGGTCTTTAATTTTCTTATTTTTGGGATACAATTTTTGTCTCAGATTTCAGAAATTGCTAAGAAAAAACTAATTCATACGCCTAAAGACAATTATGTTTGAGAATTTGATAAGATTTGAAACAAAGTAAACTAAAGGAATCGATAGATCCAGCAAGAGAAAGCTTAAGAGGGAGAAATACCTCGACAAAGCTAAAACTCATTTTTTTTTTGGTTATATAATTTAATTTAAGTCGTTCTCTGTTTTGTTCGATTTGCCCAGTTCTTGTTCTGTTCATAGTGGCCCTTTGTGGAAACAATTCTTCAGCTGCCTAAAAGCTTTAGGATTTTTCAGAGCATGCCACTTAAAATATATGTTATTGTTATTGTTATTATTACTGCAAAACGAGATTAATAATATTATATATGATAAAAGATTAGAGTAAAGAAACTAATTACCTCTCTGTGGTCCTTTAAATGAGCCTCTAATTGCTCCACACGCTTCCCTCTTGCCTTAAGGCACAATTCCGATGAATGACTTGCATCACGTGGTCGAAGGCCATTGGATGCCTTCTGTTGTAATTGAACAGACTCTCGGCTGTGTATAATAGTTGAATCATGATGTTTGAGAATCATGGTGGCAGTTCGGGCTTGCATCTGACTTGATGCCTTTGGCTTTAGCGCTGTCTCAGAGGCGGACGCCATGACCGCGTGATTTCGATCAATAATCGGTTTATAAATCTAAGTCGATATGCTTTTGGACGATTCTCTACGATGCGATTAATGATAAAAATATTCTTGAACCTTCTACGAATCCTCAGCAAGGATAAATTGATATCCAATCTGTGTCTTTAATCTAACCAATGAAATAATGATTCGATGAAAAATAATATCCAAAATATCGGTCCAAATTCTGCTGAAGTTAACACACTACTCCAACACTGCTATCCTCTTCTTCTCGTCGAAAACAACTAAAACTTGCTCAAGTGAATCTCAAATTTCATTGGTTCAAAATTTTAAATTGACGTCACATGTTGCACTTTTGACTATTTGACGTCAACTCTTCCATTTTTTTATTTGATATTTTATGTTGGTTTGTTTTGATGGTTTCCATGGTTACTTTGGTCACGTGATCAACTCGTAATGCAAAAAAAACATTACCTAATGATTACCATTGAGCTACGCAAGTCATCTTACTGTAATTGACGGCTAGACTATATCGCAAGTCGGTCATTTTCAATTTTTGCACGAAAACTGTTTTAGATAAAAGGGTCTACGCGATGCGGAATGATGAAAAAAGTTTTCCTTCGTTTGTTTAAAAATGCTGTGTAAACAATGTCCTTCCAGTTTGTCGTAGGCGTAGTGGTATAGTGGTTATCATTCTTGACTCCCGCCTGGGAGGCCCGAGTTCGATACCCACCGTGTCTCTACTTGACAAGTGAATATACCTTCGCCCGGGTCAACCCATGCCATGTGAGGGGAATTCGGTACCATTACTCTGATACAAGAGTGTGGTTAGATTAGACAGACATTGTGACGTTCCTTGGCACTCACAAAGTTCGGCCTCGCGTGAGCATCGCTCTCCCAGTGTCGTTCGAGTGTCGTGGTATACGCCATGGCTCGCGTCTGTCAAGTCGCAGAGTTTGTCAGCGCCGTGATTCCTACTCCTTCGTGGGTAGGACCCATCCCGAATGCATTCGGAGGGCTCATATCTTCCAGTTTAGCGAACTAACCTTCCTGCATTGATGGAAATGGTACTGATTGTAAAACTTCAAATCAAATTGCTAGAGAGCAGAATCTAGTAAAACATATTTCCAAATTTGCAATTATAGCGGTTATTTCTTTTTTCAAACGTTTATCTTTTTTGATTGAAATTTTGGTTAAAAAACCCATTTTTAATTTTGATTATTTTTCACCGTATTTATGAACTCATATAATCATGAAAATCATGCACCAATTTTTAATTTTCTTAATTTTTGTACCCTACAGTCAATTGTTTCTTGATTTTGTCTTTTTTATTTCGAAGATAAGAAAAGAGACTTGAATTCGGGTTTGTTGAAAACAACTAGATCGTACTTTTTTGACGGAAACATGATCGAAACCATCCCTTTTAGAGATATCTGGCAGTCGAATTTCGGTATGTAAAGTTTAATCAGTAGCTATTTGTATGTCTGAAATGGAGCTGTTGTAGTGCACATTTTTTCATAAGCAACTCCTCCAATTTTCGGGTCAGGGCTGGGTTTGCTTAGCATACCAGCTAGCTTATTTTCTGAAAAAATTGCTTTGGCTGCCCCAGATATTATACCATATTTATGCTTATTGGGTCAAGGGCTATCATTTCCCATGCTTAGATTATCTAGAAAGATTTTCTTTAACGAGATAGTAATATAAAAGATTTCAGGTCTCGGGCCTTAAGAAACCGGCTTCGCAACCTGGTTGCTTATAAGAAAATGTGTAGTATATTTTTTTGCTCAGAATTTTATGCTCTATCCGATGCTATCAATCATTTTGATAGAACCCAACCTTTTAAATTGTTGATTCTTTACATACTGCTCCCCTTACAGTTTTGTCTGTGCCGCCGCAAATTTTTTTTCTGTAATCGACCCAAGCCCCGATTTAACGGCCCCAGACCTGAATTACCGGTGCAAGACCTGCGAAACTTTGTGACTGGAACTTGCTTTTTTGCCCTGATTTTAGAATCCATGTCGCCCAAGAGCTGAATTATCGTCCGGAAAAGTTAAAAAAAAACTAGTAGGGTAGAATACATTAATAAAGAGTAGGAATAACGGATCATTTATCGTCATATTTAAAAAAAGCAAGTCTCAAAAATCGCAAAGTTTCGCAGGTCTTGGGCGGGTAATTCAGGTCTTGGGCCGGTAATTCAGGTCTTTGACCACTAATTCAGGGCTTGGGCCGCTTACGGAAAAAAAATTTGCTGTGCCGCCAAGCTTTATATCATGAAATCTTTTCCCGTGTATTTGAAAATAGAAGAGAACACAAGAAAGAAGGAAAACAATTAGCGTAAATTAATTATTAAAAATTCCTATTAAATATAAATTAAAAATATTTTATACTATAAATACTGTAAATAAAGGCTCTAGATACTCCACGAGGGGCCAGCATTATCTACGATGTCTTCTTGTTTATCGCTGGTTTTTCCGTCATTATTGTTTTCGTTGTTCGTTTTCTTATTTTTGCGGCGTGTAAAGCAATTTGCAAAGCAGCTAAAAGCGCTACATCCACCTTTGCCGCTTTTTTTCGTTTCCAATGCAAGGATTTGTGCGTCAAGTGATTCCTGTGGATAAAGAAAAATTGAACCGAAAGCGGAAAAATAAAATCTTATTTTGGAGAAGGTAAACAGGGCTCTAACATATAATAACAGATCGTCCATTGCACACCTGTTTTACGGAGCCATGACTTTTAGAGTGAGTACGTTCCATGCGCGAAGAAATATCACATTGCCGTACTGAACATTAATCATAAAATATCCCATTATGAAAAAAACTTTAAAATTTTACCATAATGTAAAGTACACAGTAATTTCATCCTCATTTAAAAAAGATCTACCGCTGTCACTTTAGGCCGTAAAACATCGCAATATTTATATTTCTGTCTTCCAACTGGACGTAATTCATTTGAAAAAGATCTACCGCTGGACGTAATTCGTTGTAAGAAAATATAAGGTCAAGATTGTTTTGTTCAGGATAAGTTTATACTACTCACAAATTGTCCTTGAAGTCCTTCGATCATGTTTTTCAAATTTTGGTTGTCATCATCTAGATCACACTAAAAGTAAAAGAAATGGGACGGAGTCAACTTTGGTTGCTTACCGAACGTAGTTTTTAACATTAGATTGCAGTGCCGTAACAACTGGCAGGGGGGCTGTTTTTTGTCTACAGCCAAAATCAATTAATTCAAGCAAAAAAATAAATATTTTCTTTAATGTTTTGAATAGCCGTCTTTAGAAAACAGCTTTGAAAAAAATTACTATTACAATAATGGGTTGAGTTGAGACGCTCTCAAAAAAGACAAGAATTCCGAAAGTAACACTATAGCTATGAGAAGGAATCAGATTTCTTACTTTTTGCTTTTGTACAACAGTCAACGTCTCTTCCAAACCATGTAATTTGACGTTTGTATCTTCTAAGGCGGTGGCTTGTTTTGTCAATTCTTCCGTCTATTAAAGATAATAAGATGTATGTTTCAACGAATGTCTCCTTAACTCGAACAAGTCGTCTGACCCCTTCAATAAACAAAGTCTTCTAAACCTAAGGTCTCTATTTAAAACAATATTTATAATCGTTCAAAAATTTCGATAAGATACTTATTATGTTTTCACGGCTCTTTTTTCCATGTTCATGATGATGATCATGTAAAATTTCGAAATATTTAGAAATTTTGAAAGCAATAAACCTCACATGTTTTTCAATAATTTCCTCCTTTTCCTTCAGCAATTCGTCTTTCGTCTGCAGCAAATCATTTTTATCTTTAATGACGTCATCGCGCCCTTGAATAACGTCATGCATCTCATTAATAACATCATCTTTTGCTACGATGATGTCATCTTGTGTTTGAAGAACGTCTTCCATTCGCTTCAGAATTCTATTGTTTTCTTCAATAGCTTCGTCTTTGTTTTTCAACTCTTGGGAATTCAATTCGAGTTTTTTCAAATGCTCCTTTGTAATCTGATTTTGTTTTTTGACAATTTCTTCTTTGAATTTCAAACTTTTTCGAAGTTTCTCAATATTTTGTTGATAGTTTATTACTTCGCCCTTCTTCTTGTTGAGAATGTCTTCGAGCTCCTAAAGATATATTTCATACCATGAGAAAGTTAGAAAATAACGACCTAAAAATTTTATTAGCCTTCCTTGTAACGGAACAGACCTTCTCCCAGGACAGTATTTACTATAAGGAAATTCCTGCCCTTGCAGAGGTTTGCTTTATTTTTCATAGGCTGGGAATTCTAGATTCTAGACATGCGAACCCTGATCAGGCCCAGTGTATTCTATAGCTTTAAGGGCTTGAGGCGGCGAACCGAACTTTTACACCGGTGAATAATTATTTTTCTCGTGCCTTGGACCGGCGAAATTCACCGTTCGCCGGGCCTAAATAAGACTCCTAGCTTATGAGAATCACTGCATATATAGGGATGTGTACAAAGCGACAATGGGACACACCTCTCAAATCAAAAACTTTTTTAATTTGACTCTTTTTCTTATGACAAATAAAACCAACATTGAAATATCTCACCTTTACTCTCGAATCACTCCTCTTCGAAGCTTCGTGGGCAAATTTCAATTGATCATCTTTCTCTTTCAATTCTGATGTCAATTTTGTTTGAAATTCTGCTAAAAATGTTTCATGTTTGCTCAATTCGTTTCGGTAAAATTCCTCTTGTCTTCTCTTTTCACCAAGAATTGTCTTGATTTTCGTTTCAAGACGCTACAATGTAAAATGTAAGACTGATTTATCATTATTATGCAGCCTCGTTTTTGATAGATCGTTGCTTTCTGTGGCTTCATAACGAGGATAATTACTACCTTGGAAATAACTTATAAGCGAAAGAGCCTCCCGCGAAAGAATATAAATGTGGTCTAAAAAAAGTTGACGAATCAAATATTTTAAGCAAATATTTTTGTAAGCTTGATTCGTGTAAGTCTAGAATTCTCGCAAAAGTTTCTCCCCTAAAGTAGCTAAAGTATAGAAAATTCTTATATTCAGTTGAAATTTAGGACTGAAATTTTTAGTAGAACGCATACCTTAATTTTTGAGTTTTTCTCCTGCACGTCATCTTGATATTTTTGAACTTGAATATCTTTTGTGTTCAACTCCTCAACAAGTTTCTTGCTTTTCACTGACTCTTCTCTACGCTTGTTTCGTTCTTTTAACAAGAGCTACAACGGACAATCGAAAACTGGATTTTGATACCTGCTTCATGATTCAATAGAGGCTGATCAATATTATGTCATATATGTAATATATGTTCAATGGAATTCTCAAAGAGGTCCTTCAAAATTCATTTTTCCATGAATTTCCGAAAAAATCTTTTGAAGAGCTTTTTACTTTCCTGCATAACTTACTTAAAGCTCGGAAAAAATATTTATCATAATACTGTATCAAATTAATTTGTCACCCTCGTGAATCTACCTACCAGTTTTCGCACATTTAACTGCTTCGTTAGCTTTCCAATTTCTATCGTATCGATCCTAACGTTATTCGAATTGTTCGATTCTTTCGAGTAAATCGGTTCGTCAAACGATGTCGCTTCGTCAGAAATCATCTTTGTCGATAAATTGTGCAATATTTAAGTAACAATCTTATTCAATAAAATCCTACAGTGGACACTACTTCTCCTTGGATAAACTCCTATTGAACTTCCAAATAATCCACAAAACGCATTTTCGAGTGTTTTCAAAAATTGACGTCAGATATTTTTTCGTCATTTATGACGTTGTTTATTTGACATTTTTAATTCCATTCGGCTGTTTAAGGCCCTCTTTACATTGTAACCTCGCGATATCCACGCCCCTTCATTCTGACATAATAAAAAGGTTCTCACCAAACCAAGATGTTGTTTGGTACGTTAAAAGAAGCTCTTGCAATGTTTGATCAACGAGTTCGCACTGTGTTGTCTTCCTTGGCAAAAGTTACGATAAACCCAGCCAATCAACGTGTCAAAGAGCTGATAGAAATTTTCCTAAGTACAATGTCATGTTGAAGAGTACACCCCTATCACCCCCTATTCCCGGTGGAACACAATGTGGATGGAAATTTCTATCGAAATCGCAACGGGATAGGGGATGTCTATGACACGGGTGTAATTACTGAAACCTCCAGCATAAATCGTGCAGCTCTACGTTTCAATGGATGCGAGGGAACAAAAGAATAAGAATGATGCAATTCATGTTTGAGTTTGGTCTGGCTTTAATTATTCAACATGATATCGTGATTAGGAAAATTTATAAAAATTTTGTATTCAATATTTTGAAGAGTAACAAATTTGAACTGAGTGAATGAGATTATGTTAGCCAGTGTAGATAAAATGAAGAGACTAAATGCCAATCTTATTTTGAATGAGTGGGGATTTAAAGTTCTATTATTATTTACAGTTAAAGTCTATTAAGTACTCCCAAAGAATTTTTTTTCCCTTGGAATGTAGTTTTTTTTTTGATTTGGATAGATTTCAGAGTATCTTTTTTCACTTATATATTGATCAAGAATTTTCTTATATTTTTCATTCAGGATTTCGAAAATTTCTTATCGAAGACAAAGAATAACAAAGAAAAGTGAGTACCAAGATACACATCAGCTTTTGGATATTGAAAACTAGAGCACTCATTTTCTGGGCGCGTTACCATGAAATTCATCTATTAGATATACAGTAGGAATCCCTTTAACTCGAACCTCTATAACTCGAATGTCTCCTTAACTCGGACAAGTTTTCTCGCCCCTTCAGTTAACAATACCTTATAAACTGCACTTCATAACACGAAATTTCCTTAACTCGAACAAGTTTGTGTTCCCATTGTGGGTTCGAATTATAGGGACTCAACTGGACTATACAAAAACTTGTTCGTTAGAAGATGTTCAGAGGCCTAATCCTTTACTCTTGTGGTATGTACCGTGAAAGGGAAAAATCCCTTTATATTTTGGAGTCGACCGATTTTTCGGCATCTTTCAGTATACGTAAGTAGCCCTATCGATGTAAATGTGTTTTTTTTTATTTTCCAGGTCAGACACAAAGAAAGGCGAAGAGAGCGTGAAACAAGAAACAAAAAAGAAAAAATATGATTTCGAAATTGAAGATGAAGAAGATGAGGAAGTCGATGGTAAAAAAGCATTGTCTTTCATTGCTATGCTTTTACGGATTTTGCGAATTTTTACGAAATGAAGCCCGCAGTCTGTGTTTTTTAATTTTCCCGGTTTCACTCTCGAAGATTTTGCATAGTTTTATTCAATGAGAGACCTTAAATAATTTTACGAGATATGATTTCGCTAATACGCCAAAGTTGGTTATGGTAAATTTCGAGGTAATATAAAGCGAGACTAGACTTGCGGCTGAATTTTCAAATAGAATAATCAAGCGTTAGATTTTTCTTCATGCACCAGCATCAAAAACAGTATTGAAAAACATTTTGAAAATCGATCATTCTTTTCGGGGCAGCCTCTATTACCATTTAAAACCTTTTTATTTTCAGTGGTTGCACCAACACCCGAACCAGTGAAAAAGCAGAAAACGAAACGAAGAAAGAAAGAGAAATCGCCTTCACCGCCTCCGAAAATGGAAGTTGACGAAACCGAACAGAAAGGTTTGTAGGAAATCTTTTTCTTTAAAACCAAGCCAGAAATCTCCGGCAGGGGATGTGAGACCCTCCTGCTGGCGGCTAAACTCCCGGTCGTTTGAAGTCACTCTCAACTTAACCTTAGAAATTTCTTTTCTTTTCTCCACTTTAAGTTCATATGTGTTTATGAAATGATTCGGGAGAGGGGGTCCTTCGTCAAATAACTTTTTTAGATTACCCCCTTTCAATTTCCTAACAAATTGCATAAATGAATCATTTTTTAATTTTACTGATGGATATTGATAAGCGCTGTCAGAATCATCGAAAAGTAAGGGACTGTGTTCGAGTTTCTCTGAGATTTTCTATACATAAGTTTCTATAGGCCATTTCACAGTCGAAATGAATCATGGGTTATCAGGACTGGTTGCGACTTCATAAAAGGTTCCTGTTGGCTAGACGCAAAAACTTCCAAAAATTCAGACCAACAGAAAATCGTTATTACAGCGCGTTTGTCCTAATTAACCATAGTTCATTTCGACTGTGAAATGTCCTATACACGTTTGTATCTTTCCTTTCTACCAGAAGAAGAAGCAGAAGACACCCCAAAAGAATCACCTCTACCAAAACAAAAACAAGAAGCCACACCCAAGCGACGTAAACGAAGAAAGGTCATGAAAAACAAGCAATACCAAGACGAAGAAGGGTTCATGGGTAAGAAATGGGCTTTTCCAGAAAACATTTGAAGATGGGGGGTGGGGGATATAACATTTTTTAGAAATTTAACTTCCCGGACATTGTGAATTTTGACCCCCCGGACAGCAGGTCTGAACCCCCAGGACAAGCAAAATAACCCTCAAACCGAGCAAATTACCCCCCGGACAGATCAAATTTTGTAGATTTTTCTTTCTTCCGGACACTATATTCTCCACCCCCCCCATGTACGGACATTTATGGATGAGCCCAATATTCGTCTCGGCTACAACTTCATTGCGTACAAAGGCCTCATTTATACCACGATTAAAACAAAGTATAACTTTTGTGGAAAGATTGGCGAGTTACGAGGTTTTGTAAGCTTTTATATATTTCTCGTAACAATAGGAGCATACCTGAGTAATGAATTCGACATTGAAGTTAGTAAATTTTCTGTATTAATGAAATGGTAGCCTAAGCCTCTCATCTCACTTTCTCTCCCACAGTCACGCAGAAGGTATACGAAAGCGAATCATACTCTGAGAGTGAAAATGAAGTCGAAGAAACAAAGAAATTGGAAAAGTCGAAGGAAGAAGAAAAACCGAAAAATGTTAGTAAAGAACTTGAAAACAAAGCTAAAGCTCATTCGAAAGGACCAAAGAAACAAGCAAACATTGGCAGCTTTTTCAAGAAAAAGACAAAATGATTGGGCTGTGTAGAAACTTTCGTAAAGCAACGCTTTGGCTAGAGATAGAGATTAGTTTTATCCTTTTCGTTACTGAATTTATTAGATGAATCTGGAAGAATCTCAACACAAATATTTGATGCTATGTATTTTGACCAATCTAATAGCTTTTAAAGTTAGAAAATGCATGAAGGCATATTATAACCCATAAATATTACAAAATATTAAATGAATATCCATTTCTATGTAAAAAGATGCAAACGAGACATGAATTTGATGAATTCCTCTTCTTTGATTACCCCATCCCCGTCCGAATCAACTTCATTCAACATTTCGGACAACTCTTGATTGGTCAATCCAAGCGAATGTCTTTTGTTCAAGAACTTTAAATTCTGTAGTGTAATCCGTCCTTTACTTTCGAAATCGAATTTTTTAAAACCGCAATCAATCTCTTTTCTGAAGTCCCTCCATTCATTACCCAGGGTCGTTACGCATGCGCAAAAGGTATTGAAATTTAGTTTACTGTAGCAACCGTCGTCAAGCAGGCTTCTCAGAGCTTCTAAAAGTTGTTTTTGCTGAAATTTAAATCGTAAGAAACGTAAAGCTCGCTCAAAATTATGGAAAGACATTAAACCAGTAGGATCTGTGAATAGATCATAGACTGTCTTTAAATCTTCTTTCTCCTTCATTGGCAATGTTTGTAAAACAGTAGCACACTGTCTAGATTCAGGAACACTGAAATTGTTCATCGCTGTTACTGGCTGTTGGAAAGCTCCCGAGTTTTTAACCGCATCATGGTTTTGTTCTTGAAAAACTTGACGTAGTGATTTTTTGTTTTGCAGAAGATGATATTCTGTTGATACCTCGTCTTCTATGGGAGCACTGCAAAGACTATTGACTCGATTTGTAACTTTTTCGAGGTCGCGAATTTTCCTGGTGGTGATCGCTTCCTTTTTTTTCTTCTTTAACGGCATAATGAGAACACCAGCAAAACGTTTTCGCCGATCGGTGTGTGCTCTTCCTAAGCCGTTTAAAATATCAAATAGAAAGTTTGTTTCCAAATGTTATATATAACATACAATATACACAAAACATTGTATGAAATGAGAAATCAAATCAAATCAAGTAAAAAGAGTAATCTGATATTCGCTTTTTTTCATGTGTGCGTGTTAAGACGTCCCCTGAGACTGACTTAATCGAAAATTATTACACCGGCAATAAGGATCAGGTAACGGACGACGTCTAAAACAGCTTGTACGATGATGTCAGCGCTTTTCTGAGGAGACTAGGACGTACTTTGATTGACAGAAAGTATTAAATCAAATCTGTCACTTGTATTTTTTAGCTCTTACCGAATAGATTTCCTTTGTTCTCCTTTCTACTAGGTAGCTGGTTGTGAAGTCCTATATCCCTACTGGAGATGAGAAAGAAAAACATTTTTGTTACAAATTCTCAAAATGGCGAAGTGTTGAAGACTTTTTTACCCAGTGCACTTCATTTCATTTTCCTCCTTCTGTAGTCATTTTGAACAGGTAAGTATATTAAATAACTAGTCATAGCTGAAACTAAATGTCACCTGCGTTATGATGATATTCATTTAAAGTTGCATAAGGCTTTTTTAGACTTGCAAAAATAGTTTTAGACAAGCAGCTTGGTAAAACCCGTGTGTTTTCATCATGAGAAATATCTTGCAAGTCATCAATGACGTAAGCAATTAACAAAAGAAAAAAAAGAAAGATCAAAGAGATTTTTTTAAACCAAGATTTAAGATACCTTCGCCAATCTTGGGAATCTCCATTTTTCGATATTTTATTAGCGCTTTTCGTGACGATTACTCTCATATAAATCTTATCACCACCAGGATTGGCGAAGTTTGTGAAGTTGAAGCACACGAAGAATTGACTTTTTCAATCATCTGCGGTGGAGCTCAAGTTATCTGAAATTGGAATCGTCTAAAACACGATGTGCAATGAATTGTAACGAACGATGATTGTTGATTTTAAAGTCGTTAAAAGTGCGAAGTAATTATCTTGGGAATAAATGAACTGAAAATCAATTAAAACAATGTAACAAAAAAGTTACAGAATTATGTCAATTATGAACGACAGGTGAGACTTTTATTTATGGCTTTTATTCGCCAATACGATGACATGGTTTTCTGACTAATTTTACGAAAAGAAACACACCCCTGTCTCACATGTCCCGCATGTCTGTTAAAGAGTTTTCATGAATACGGGAAGATTGGGGAAACGGTACATCATATTGTCTCAGTGACGCTTATTACCACCGGGACAAGGGGTGAAACTTTCCACCTTTTAGCGAGTTTAGTTCGATTTTCCTTTGAGTTCAAGCTGCAAAAATATCTTTATAATGTTTCGATGTTTTTCCATTCGATGTAATTTTTACTTAGAAAGGACGTGAGAATTTCGTTACGGTTTGCCTTTTAACTACCTTAAATTTCCATTTAATGAGATAGGGATATATGAAGGCCAAGTAGAAATAAAGAGCATTGAGAAATGGGAACTTTCATCGGGTAAAATTTTGACAGGCTCGGAGATGCTTCGGTCGAGGGCTTGAAAAGGCTGAAAGATGCTTATAACGATACTAACGGTGTATTTTACCTTTTTCATAGTCCTCCTGGTAGATTTCAAAACTTCACCGAGACAGGGGTGTATAAGTCTTACATTTTACTTTAAGGAGACGGGGGTGTATTTTACTTTAAATGTTACGATCCCGGGTTTACAGATGTTTTGTTTTAAATTTCGCTATTCCCCAGGTTTACAGATGTTTTTTTTCTGTTCAAAAATTTCGCGAATGGCCCTTTTTTCAAAAAACTTTGGCGAAGGAATTTTCAGACTTTCGATTTGCGATGCGGAACATACGAAACTTAGAATACGGGCATTGTGAGATAACAATGGTTCAGAACCCTGATCTTGCCACTCCATGCTTATTACTAGGTCTCCAGTGGTCTAGATTGGATGAATCACAACAATTCTTCTCTCGTGCTATTTTCTTTTTTTCTTTTTCATTTCAGTCATTTTCATAAACACAATTGCAATATCATTTATCCAGATGATACGTATATTTTCCACATTTTCCACTGTCGTAATATCATAATGATACACATTCGTTGGCGAAGGCAAGAATCTGGAAACCTTCTGGGGAATACCTATGTGTCAGAGATCCGGTGGAATTTTCATCCACACTGAAGGAAAAAGCTCCACCGGGGCGGCATTGAGACAGTGGTGCGTGTGCGCGAGAGAATGAAAAGAACGCCCAGAAAGAAAAGAAAGACCAACGAAGTTACAGTCTCTATTCTATTATAACTTGATTGTAATGATTCGTGACCTCATTTTTAATTTTCGCCACTTTTTTTAATGTTTTATGTATTTCGTAACGTATATTATTTTATGAATTGTTAAATTTAATAAAAAAGGTGGTTCTTATTTTCTTCTTCACGACTCTCAAGCATCACGCTCTCCCTGAACAGCTCATAATGGTAACAATCGGTAACTAAATAAAGAAGAAAAATTTAATAGTATTATCATTCATATGACTGTTAGAAGATCAATGGTACTGTAGATTTTTAGGCTTGAAACTATAGTCAAATTGACAGTCGCTCCAAAGTCGGTAGATAAACTGCCGAAGTTACGGTGACAAGAAACAACGTACACTAATTGATGAGATAAGCACAAAAAACAATCTAGATTTCAACATAGATGAGATAATTGCTTCATACATATAACAATGTAACTCGGACACTTCTTGAGTTTAGTGAGAGCAGTCCGCAATGATTGTGATATTGACAAATCGTCTCCGCTTCATTTGATCCGTTTTTCCTGAATAAAAAGAAAGTAAAAACATTATTTGAACTTGAACTTTCAAAGTATTGAAATCAACGGATTGTCAGTCGCTTTTGTTAGCAGTGAAGCAAGTAAGTCTAATCTTTGGGAAGAGAATACGATGAATTTGATGCAGGGGTGTATTTAGGATTGTTAGGTATCACTGAATAGTATTCTATATGATATAAAAAAGATTGAATGGGTGGAATTTCTTTCAATGGGCACAATCCTTATTAAATCAAAGACTTTGATTACATTTAAAGAATGAAGAATCTTGTAAAGAAAAAATGAAAGCCTCGTTCATCTTCATTCCCCCCGTTTTCACTTTAAAGTTGAAATTGGCGTATTTGCCTGACACGTTCTAGCTCATTTGCACAGGGTCGGGAAAACCCCTTGGGGTATGTGCCACCCTTAAAGGTACCTTTTTTGGGTAAAGTCCCGGTAAGGGTCGGAAAATTCACAAAATTTTCCTTTGTTTTCTCCTTTTTAGTCCCGTTAAGGGTTTGAGGGTCGAATATCGGGCGGCACCCCCCCCCCTCGCCAGATCGCAACCCTAGTATCCTCCCCCGGGGGGAAACCCATTAAGGATTTGCCTGACTGCCAAATATAGTCTATCTAAAATAGATGCAAATGTATGCCAAATTCATTCCATAAGTCATTTTGACATTAAGTTTTTCGAATACAGTCGCCTGGTATTCAACTTTTATAGCTTAAAAAGTCACTCACGCATTAAATGTAATGTGCCGTTTTTAATTCTCCTTTGGGAAAACGAAACCTCTTATGCCGTTTACGATTGATTCGTTTTTTTATACTACTTAATTGACAAGGAATTTACGATGTTCTCTACCGTTTTGACTTTCTCGACGTCACGACTATGTGTAAGTACTTTCGTTTACATAATGAAAACACACGGGTTTTACCAAGCTGACAAGAGGCAACTTTGGAAAAACTGTGTTTCATTGAACCTTCGTCCGGGTCAACCCATGCCATGTGAGGGGAATCGGGTAGTCAGTCCAAGGTGCTGACAGGCGCTCATTGAAAGTGTCTATAGTTGCGAAAATAGGCCTCAAAGCCTCCTGCAACTCAGCCCAAATAGAAATAGAAATAGAAATATACAATCCTTACCGCCAAGCCAACACGACCCACGGCATGGCCCGAACATGTTCGGGCCTGTTCGGACCATGCTCGGGCCACAAAAAAGTATTATTGAATCGGCCCGAACATTTTGTTTGGACCATGTATTTACAATTGAATTTAATTTTATTTACTTTTCCTGGTTTATCATCATCCATTGTTAAATTTTTTCATTAATTAGGCAAATTCAAAGTTCCAAATACCAGTTTGATTCACAAAGTTGTACCGTGAGTGGTCCTAAATCCGACAGCCCTGCCTAAATCCGACGTGGTCTTTCAAAGATACAAACTAAAATAAAAAAAACCTTTTGCTGTGACGCAACGAAAATACCAAAGTGTCAACTAAACTGGGAAGTTTGATACAGTAAACCAGTTGAACCAAATAATTAACAATAATTGCTTCTTATACGAAATTTTTTTTGCAAAATGTCAAACATCATAAATGATAATAAAAGGTAATTACATTCAGACGTTTACAACTCACACTTTTTAATTACATTAATTACATTATTGACATTTTGACATTATAGCCATCTTGTTAGATGTTTTGGATTTGCTTTGAGAATTCTTGCAATAGTTTTTCGTTCAACTTGGAGAAGGAGTGTTTGTAAACATAGAATTTTTTTTCATAACTTTATTTGGGGGGTCGGAATTAGGCAGGGCTGTCGGATTTAGGACCACTCACGGTATAACAGTACAAAAAACGATCCAGAAAAATTCTGCTTCGAATAGGAGAAGACCACGAGAAAAGGGAACGGGATAAAGAATAAAAAGAAGACCATATTATGTAAGATTCAAATCATTCTTTTTAATAATTTTCCTAACTTAAAATTGGAAAATAGATGATTAACTTTTATATTTGAACAATATATATTTGAATAAAGATGAAGATTTTTAAATTTGTTTGCTAAAATACGACCCTCGACATGGCCCGAGAATTCTCGGGCCAAAACTTTTATTGGAATGCGCATGAAGCCCGAGGATGGCCCGAGCATGGCCCGAGTTTTCGGGCCGCAGGCGGGCTTCACGCGGGCCACACGCGGGCTAGCTTTTGAAATCATGATTTAAACCCGCGTGTAATTTCAGGACTGCATTTTTTCTCTAGAAAAACTTGATTTCACTTAAATATTTGCTATTATTATTAAACTGGTCCTGGTTTTAAACTTTGAAGCGTGGTCCACGAGGAGTTTGTTAAGTTTATTTAGCAAGATGAACTGGATGAAACGCGATGAAATAAATTAAAATTAACATTTTCACACATTTTCAACGTCATTTTCACATTTTAATTTCATTATGACTGGACAAGCTGGATTAATCAATGGAATCTTCTGACACAGGCACAAAGGTATAGGTTGAACAGTCGTAGCCCGAACGTGGCCCGAACGTGGCCCGAATGATTCGGGTCAAGTTCGGGCCAAAAGAATTGATAGGGTCTCTCGGCTTGAACATGGCCCGAAGAGGCCCGAGAATTCTCAGGCCATGTTGAGGGTCGTGCTAAAATAAGGAATTTAAAATATAAATATTGGGTCCTGAAATTACACGCGCGATCGTAGCAAGTTTTCAAAAATCTGGCCCGCACATGGTCCGAAACTGCGCGGGCCCGTGCGGGCCATTTTTAAAAAGTATTAATCAAGAGGCCCAAACATGTTCGGGCCATGCCGTGGGTCGTCCGCCAACGGCTCTAACTTGTGGAGAAATGATTGTGATTGGTCAAATCTTGGAATGGCTGATTTATTTCTGGACTTTGACAACAACACAACTTTTGAAAACCAAACCAATTTTATTTGAAAGTCCTTACCTTTGTGAGAAAAATGAGGGGTCATTTGTTAAAATTGATTAAGTAGTTCCAAAGTTATTCCATTTTCAAACCACAAAAAAACCACCTTTTCAAGGAATTGCCTCCCTACCACGCGCAACCAAGAAATGACCTTTGGACAGCACCGAGAAACATTAAAGATGGCGGGTGAATTCTAGCCTTCCACGTGGCGGGGCGTGAGGAGTTTTGCTGGCGCGGTCTGAAAATCGGCCCGATGACTGTTAAACTTTAGCCTATCGCTAATGAGCTGGAAATGATAGCTAAAAACAAATTTTACCAATGAAAAGCTGAAACCCTTAGCTTTCCAACGGTATATGGTAGTCCTGATAAAAATTTCAGGAAAGTGCCGAAAAATCGAAATTTCTTCTTTTTTCTTGATTTAATTTAAAGACGGCCCTTATATTATCGAAAAGGCTACCATGTGTCAAACTAAAGTACTATCTTTCCCGCGTTTTATAAAAAAAACCGTGAGTCTATAACTAATCCAGCTCAATAGTGATAGCCATTTGAAAAATGGTGGTCAAGGTAGACGGTAGTGCCACGAATTCAGAGTCACCATTTTTTCACCTTGATGTCTAATAAATGGTATATCTTTTTATTGAAGGTAGGTAATGGGATGGGGTTTTTTTCTTTGTTTTCTCTGATAAATTCTGAGTATTTATAAAAAAAGAATGAACAAGTTTGGAGTTGTTAAGGATAAGTTATGATGGATGGAATGTTCTAATTTTGATTTTCGACTTGTTCCACGCAAAAAATGATGACGTCATCACAAAGCCATAGCTGTCAACTTCACCTCACAAAAATGCGGGAGAGCTCCAAGTTGGAAAAATTTTCTCCGATAATCCGATTTTTCTAAATTGGAAGATCAGTAAATCGAGGGAATTTCCCCGCTAAATCCAATTTTATTGGAAATTTTTTAGTCCCAATTTTCCAAAATCAGGAAATTCTGCCATTCCATTTTTTCAAAACCTGAATTTTTTTCAGGAAACCTGGAAATTTTTGGGGATGCGAGAGATGTGGGAGAAAATCCTGAAAATGTGGGAGATTTGGCTGAATTTTTTTCCCGCGGGAGAAAACATTGGTATGCAGGAGTCTCCCGCCCAATGCGGGAGAGTTGACCAGTGCGTCACAAACAACCATATAAACAAAACTCAACATTCTCACAAAAGTTGTCTTTTTGATTTCCCAAACATTCGTCTAAAGCGTTCACTTCCACAATAATTTATGTAATTGCAATTTCGTTCAGTCCACAGTCGGCTTCAACATATACACGTGTTTTTATTTACGTGATCGAAGTGCCAACTAAAACAATCCGGGGGTAAGTGGCGAAGCAACACAGCAGATTATTCGTAAAGTAAAGAAATATCTTTTGGCATTGACAATCAAATATAATATAAAATTTCCTTCAAAAATCAAAAATTCATTTTTCCTTCAAAAATCAAAAATTCATTTTTCATTCAAGAAAAATAAAAACAAAAGAGTTATGAATTAATATTAAGAAGCCCCGTCTTTTACTCTGGTCTAATTTCTGATCTTGGAACGTGCAAAACGCCCGTCCGCCCAATATCCACCCAATCAGCTTAAATTCGCGCAATTTTTGCGTCACACAAACTTTCTCGGCCACTCGTAATAATTATGCATTGCCAAATTTGGTTCTCCATTGTCAAGTCAGAATCTATGGTGACGTCACCTAAGCATAAAAAAGAAAGGATTTTGTCAGATTAATCTGCGAGATATTCTATTCGCCTCGCGAGCGCACTTTTCGTAGACAAGTCGGAATATTTTCTTTTACTCTCGGGATTGATGGTAACTTTTCATCTTCATTATTTTTAAAATGAAGCACAACCGAAAAAAAACGAAGCTTCAGAAAGTTGTGTATTTCCAGTGAGTAAACGATTCTGACAATTAACAAAATTGATGATGATGATTTTTTTTTCGGTCAGGCAAATGTCTCGTATTGGGGGTTCTAGTCTTGACCCCTAAGCCTACGCGAGATTGAAGCGTTTGGGTAAACGAGATAAAACTCCAAAAAAGCTGGTGTTTTGAAGCGCTTCCGTGATCGAAATATTGCTGTTTGTGACGCACTGTTGACAGCTATGCAAAGCATTCAACCTTCAACTTTTGATAGGAAGATTTTCAAGGCATACTTTATACTGTCAACTGCTCTAACTTGGGACGATTGGTCGAAACATGGGACATGGTTGATATCTGGTCTGTATTTTCACTTACTGTTAAATTTCTTTGACAACAACTTTGTTTTGATAACTCCACCAAGTTTATCAATCATACTTCTTCGTTCCTCTTAGAGTGCACAGACACTCGCGAGTGTTCCACTACGGATTTTTTTCATATTTTGATTTAAAACCCTATTCGGTGCGAAAGAGAAATCGTGTATTTTTTAATATGTCGTTCATTGACTCAAATCAAATGACTTTGGAGGTTCGGTGAAATGGTGGCTGAATTGCCGTCCCATGTTTTGTCGGATAGTCCCTTAGATCAGTTGACGGTACCTCAATTTTCATCAGCACTTCATGCTCTTTCTGCTAGAACCATCAGATTTTGAATTTTTTCAAAAAAAATAATTTTTTGCCCCAGCGAACACGCCATCTGGCAGGTGGCAAAATTTTGTGTTACTGTTTAAAATCAAGTTTTAGACCCTCTAACAGTTAGTCACACTAGCGTCCCGCCAAAATGCGTATCAAAGATTAATGATGCAAAAGCGTTCTATCGTTTACCTGACTCTCAAGCAAAAAAATATGCCACAAAAACTTCTAAAGGGATTCATGAAAAAATAACCCAGCACTTTTTAATGAAATTAACATTCTCAAAAACTATGAAAAATTGCCTAAAATTTGAGCTATAGATGAAAAAATTTGAGCCAAGCCAACCTTGAGAACTAATTTGAAGATCAACTTCCCAAGAAAAAGATCTACGGGGGAGACGGAACCCACCTAGATCCGCGCACTGCCGGATAGGCTATTTCCCGGAAATTTTGCCGGACCTCAAACACTGACCCATTTACATGTGCGGAATTGTTTTTACTTTAGCGTACAAACAAGGCCTTAAGAATCGAAGCGTTGTCTCGGGAATTGAATCACAATTTTTGGTTGGTTGATTTTGGCTGCTGCACGTTTTATTTTGTTTCACCTATTCAACAACTCAATTGTTCGACAACTCACTTGTTCGACAAATTTGCAAAAATGTCGGACAATTGAGTCGTCGAACAATTGAGCGACCAGATGATAGACAGACCAGTTGTTCGACACCAAGCTGTTCGACAATCACAGTATTGTCGGACAAGTGGATGTCGCATAGTTGACCATTAACATGTTTGACTTCCATTTGTTCGATACCCACTTGTAGTACCGTTGTAGGACAAAACATCCAATATTCGGCCAAACATTCAAATGCAAATATTCCGAAAATGCTGCTGTACAGCCAAGATAAACCAAGCTGGCTAATCAACTAAAATTCTGTCCCCGTGAAAAAAGCACCAAAAAATATTATTCTCATTTTTTATTACACAGTGCCAGCCTGGTTCGTTTATCAACTTTGCATTTTCCGGGCCATTTTAACGTTTGAAAGTTTTGTCTTGAGGGGTTTTTTTTACAACGACCTATACTCAGTAGACCTTTCCCACAATACAAATTCAGCGAGTGACGAAGTTTTCCCCAACAAATTTTTAAATTCATTTGCCTCGAAAGATTTTTAACAGCCACAGTTGTGCCTTCAATACTTCAATATATAATCGCTTAGTTACCGCTACAGATGCCTCATTTTCACAAAAATTTAGAGGCTTTTTGTCTAAGCGAAATATTTAGGTAAGATCTAATCCTTTTTCATGCGTAAGCAATGCACCTAACCGGTGTTTGCGATGACGAGAACCGCACGATACCGAGTACAATATGGGATATATTTTTCGAGTTCTGATTCTCTAAGTCACAGAGGCAAAATTCTTCTGAGAAAAATGACGTAACATGACGTAACTTGCATAATCAAGAACATGTTTAGTGACAATTAATGGTTGTCGAACAACTGGTTTGTCAATCAACTGCTATGTCGAACAAGTGGGCGCTTAGATGTTCGACATCTGTTTGTTCGCCATCCATTGATCGAACAAGTGTCGAACAACTGGGCGTCGAACAACTGGGTGCTTAGATGTTCGACACCTCGCCTGTGCGACAAATGAATTGTCAACCAAACGTACTGTCGAACAACTACATCGTCGAACTAGTGAGATTTTCCCATCTGAAGTATTGTTACGTTTTTATGTGCTACTGGACCTATAGCCTTTAGCCTATATACCATAAGTTGGTCTAATATCGACATCCCTCGTCTAATTCCGACACCCTTCTTTAGAGACAGGAATAATATGAAAGCTTAAATCACTGATTGAAAAAGGATTATTCCTCTCTGACCACTAAGCAAAAAAACAGTTTCAACCTTTCTATCAATTTCAGCTGATAAAAAGGGTGTCGGAATTAGAGGAGGGATGTCAATATAATAGTAGGGGGAAATTTGTAAAATCGCTCGATTTTTTTAGTCAAAGCACTTGTTATACATTTTTGGAAAGCTAAGGGGTAGGGGAATCAAAATAACTTGGGTGCCAATTTTTTTTCGGACACTTTGGTGTGATTTTCGGACAAATACGACGGTCTCAGGCAAAAATCATAGGGTGAAAAATTAATGAAAATTTTAGCTTGAGAAAATGGAGACCTGTTGTATATCTTTGGAAAGCTCTCAAAAAATTAAGATTAGTGATATATTGCGAGTATAGGTGATTTCAGTACCTAACTCGAGATATTGAGCTTCTGAAAGCGCAAAAACTGGACAAAACAGCTGTTTCTCTGGCTGAAAAACACTGAAAAACACTGTTTTCAAGGATTAATATCTCGAGTTAGGTAAAGAAATCACCTATACTCGCAATATATCATTAAACTTAATTTTTTGAGAGCTTTCCAAAAATATACAACAGGTCTCCATTTTCTCAAGCTAAAATTTTCATTAATTTTTCACCTAATGATTTTTGCCTGAGACCGTCGTATTTGTCCGAAAATAACACCCAAGTGTCCGAAAAAAATTGGCACCCAAGTTATTTTGATTCCCCTACCCCTTAGCTTTCCAAAAATGTATAACAAGTGCTTTGACTAAAAAATTCGAGCGACCTCAAAAAAACGAACAAATTTCCCCCTACTATAAGACCAACTTACGGTATCATTTTTAATGACTGAAAGGTCAATTTTTATCGTTTTTGAGCACTTTCAGAAAGTAACTATTTTATTTAATTGAGCATAACTTTGGATCTAATGAATGGAATTTAATATCACATTTTACACGTTTCTCATCGCAAAAATTTGTTCCTTTTTTGGTGTGAATGCCTACCTGGTGAGAGTAGCGAATTCACATTATTTTCTATGGTATCTATGATTCAGGGTTACCTTTTTGACCTGCTTTTTGGTCTCATTTAATCAATATTATAGAAAGTTTTTCTGTCTCTGATAAATTTTTGTCACATCAGGGTACAAAAAAAGGCTTTTCCATCTTCAAATTCAAGAATCTTGCCTAAATTTGAAGAATCTTGCCTAATTCGTCCCTGAGAAAAAAAACTTTGCTTTGACTATAACCCATTAATATACATTGATTTTAAAGTCCAAAATATGTATTTTCTGGAATTTTTTTGCGAGGGTTTAGAGCACTACTGCTAATGTATCAGTGTGTTATTATTTTATTGCTGGAGTTTTAAGTTATTCAACATGACTTCATTTTACTTAAAAAGTCAATTATATTGACTGGTAAATTCTCTGGAAATGTATGTGGGACAAAGAATTATTCATATAAAAGTAACCATCCAAAATTGCACCCTATAATGGTAAGAAAGTCTACGTTCCATAGACTACTGTCACCGATGCATAATAAAGTTGATTGCATGAAGATTCTTTTCTGGTTACATGAAGCTTAGAAAAAGTTTGATGATTTAGATTTTTAAGTATAAGGCAAAATTCATGAAAATCAACGAAAACACAATTTTGTTTGGTAACAAACTGATTTGTGTACCATACAAAAAACATCATGTTGAAAAATACCATCAGTGGATGCAAGACGAAGAACTGTTAGAGAAAACTGCTTCAGAACCGTTATCTCTTGAAAAGGAATATGAAATGCAAAAAAGCTGGTGGATAGATGACGATAAATGTACTTTCATACTACTTTCTAAACTAATTTTTGATAATTCACCGGATAATGAAATTGAATCTATGGTTGGGGATGTGAACTTGTTTTTTAATAACTCTGACAATAAAACAGAAGCAGAAGTTGAAGTCATGATTGCTGAGAGTTCTATGAGGGGACAAGGGCTAGGAAAAGAAGCTGTAAATGTTATGATGTTTTACGGATTCAAATATCTAAATGTGAAACTTTTTTCTGTAAAAATTGGTTTTGATAATGTGGCAAGCATTAAACTTTTTACAAATCTTGGATTTACAGAGGAGAGTCGTAGTGAGGTTTTCAGAGAAGTGACACTCAATTTGGATTGCCAGTCAACAGATTTTCAAAACATTGTCAAATTGGTGGAATTGAATTTTGAAAAATCAAACTATGATAACATTTTTAAATAAATTCAATATTCAGTTTCTTTATTTTGTCTTTCATTTCCTAGTGTGTGATAAATATATAATGTGTGTTTGATAATGTCATGATCTTGATCTTAGATAATTTAATGGGTTTATTAAAAACAATCTTAAAAACATTCTTTTACAGCAAATAAATAAAAAACTTCAACAAAAATAATCATAAACCAAACAAGCCAATATGACTGTCGACAGCAATAACAGAGAATCGGTTCTTGGAAATTACCGAAAGAAATTACAAGAACATCGCGAAGTTGAAGCAAGACTCAAAGAAGGTATTAATCATGATTCTTTCTTTGATGTGGTGTAAACAAATTGTTGATATATTAGATCGATTTTATTATCTTAATAATTTTAAATCCCTTTCTTACCTTTTATAAAGCCTTACAATATTCTTTTTCTTAAAAGCAATGGCTAGTCCTTAAAAGCAGATGTTTAAGATTATATTGCTGTTAAAAACAATAAAGTCAAGGAGATTATACCCGATTTCAACCATAGGCTTATAATCAGTGTCCTCAAAACATTTTTTAAATTCTTTTAAATTTTCTGTTTCAAGTTCGTGAACAACTGAAAGAGCTCAACGTGAATTACGAGAAATCAGAGAACAATTTGAAAGCACTTCAAAGTGTCGGTCAAATAGTTGGTGAAATTCTGAAGCAATTGACAGAAGAAAAATATATCGTCAAAGCAACAAATGGTCCCAGATATGTGGTTGGTATTCGACGTGGTATTGATAAAACTAAACTTCGACAAGGTACACGTGTTGCACTGGATATGACCACTCTCACCATTATGAGGATGTTACCGCGTGAAGTGGATCCACTTGTTTATAATATGTCACACGAAGACCCTGGAAACATCTCATACGCACAAATTGGTGGTTTGTCTGAACAAATCCGTGAACTGAGAGAGGTAAACATCCACTTTGTTAAATTTGAAGCTTTTTGTGATTGGATTTTTTTATATTAGCTCTTATTATTGTCTCTACGATATTTTGAGATAATATAATTATACGTCCTTTCTAGTTTTTATTGATCAGTCTCGAGCTAAGTACATTTTGTACTGTTTCACATTAATTTTAAAGTGAATAGGAGAGTAATAGCATAGCTAAAGATTTGTCGATGGTAGATGATAAGAGTTCATTGTAGTACAACAGGATTGTTTCTCTTGCATTGAAAATTTTATCATCAGACCAAAATCTTTCAGTATTGTTATCATCAAATTATTTTCCATTTCGAATTATTTGTTTAGGTCATTGAATTACCCTTGATCAATCCAGAACTGTTTCAACGTGTTGGAATTTCACCTCCAAAAGGATGTCTCTTATACGGGCCACCTGGTATGTTTAGTTCGTTCTCTAGGAAAGTTCACAAGAATGTTATCTAGATTGGCTGTAAAATATCATTATTTACTCTGCTGCCCATATTGAGAAGTTCTTGATCCCTTGACAACAATGTGTTTGCCTAAAATTTATATTGTTTTTGTTTTTTCTTTTCGACTTCATTCTCGTTGACCCAAATTGTTGTAAAGTAAACCAATTAAACTTTAGTACTGTATTGATTGTAGGTACTGGTAAAACATTATTAGCCAAGGCTGTGGCAAGTCAGCTGGATTGTAACTTTCTAAAGGTAGGTTATTTATTCACACTTTTGCAATAACGACCGCTGAGACACGTGTACAGAAATGGACAAATGGTTGAAACCTTAATTTTCTGAAGCTCTACCGTGACTTACCTAAGATTTTTTTTTCCAAGTTTTTTATTTCATTTTCAACTCTGTCCTTTTTTTCTCACAACTGGTTTTTCTTTCTCTCACCTTCAGGTTGTATCAAGCGCCATTGTTGACAAATATATCGGTGAAAGTGCACGTCTTATTCGCGAAATGTTCGGTAAGAAATTATATATAATAATTGTATTTTAATGTCATATTACATATCTCGCAAATGACTAAAGTAAGTGTTCTGACCCTCTGTTACCCTTCTTACCACGAAATTTGCAGTGAAATCAGGTGAAATTGACATTATCTTGAGTTTTTAACAAACCCTTCTCCTTCATTCCATAGCATACGCACGTGATCATCAACCTTGCATCATCTTCATGGACGAGATTGACGCCATTGGTATGTACTATGATTGGCTTTCATCATTTTGTTGTTTTCATATTTAAACTACTTCCATCCATTCTCCAATCGGCATCAGATCCTTGAAAAGTTTAGAATTTTTGAGAAAAATAACATGGAAAAATTGGGATTTGAGGGTGCACCTTAACCCTTTATTAAAGTAAATTCACTTTGAGTATATGCACTAATTTTAGTTTTGGTTGTCATTTGCCAATTTCTTTCTATTTTTTTTAACATCTCTTTCATCACCAAAGATTTGGTATATGTATATGTACATATGTCTATGTAATAATTCTATTCAACACTAAATGTTTGAAAGGTCACTAAATAAATCTCTTTGATTCTTATTATTAACAGGTGGAAGACGTTTTTCAGAAGGTACTTCGGCTGATCGTGAAATTCAACGAACCTTAATGGAAGTAAGTGTCTTAGTTTATTTTTTTAGGGGGAAACTGGCTCTGTTTTGTCTTAGTAAAATGTCTTTTCATCTTTTCATCTGATCATCCAACATTCAATTTTCACCTACTCAAGATTTAGTGAATCTTCTAAGTTATCATATTTTTATCAACGTTCTATTCCTTCGTTTTAATCTCTTTTTCAGCTTCTGAATCAAATGGACGGTTTCGACGTTCTAGGAAAAGTAAGATTTCCTCTGTTTTTATTCCTTTCACCCAATTTCTTTTATTTTCCTAGGGGTTTTGGCCAAACTCCGGAATGTAAATATTTCACGAGGACTAATTTTCGCGAAAATTAATCCACGCGAATTTAATTCAGTTTAGGTAACACGCAGTTTGACCCGCAAAAACGAAGACAGTAAAAGTGCTGACTTACCGTCGTCCTAAGTCAGTCATCTAAACAAATTAGGAACTTACTGTCTCCGTCGCAGAAAAATACAGATCCATAAACTTGCTCAAAACTCTCGCATGATGGCTCCGGATGAACTGAAGTTATTCCATTTGTCACTTTCAATTAACACCATTCTTGACCAATGGAAGAGCTTCATTTCAACCTACTCGGAATAATTCCCTCTGAATTTCTTAGGGTTTTCTTTGGATTGATGTTTGTACCATAAAATCAATGCATTTGTTCTTTAGGTTAAAATGATTATGGCAACTAACCGACCAGATACTCTCGACCCTGCTCTTTTGAGACCTGGTCGTTTGGACAGAAAAATCCGTAAGTACTATTGGCATTGCTTCGATCAATGTTAAAAGTTGAAGGCTTTCCGTCTCAAATTTATGCATAATTCACAAAAATTTCAAGAAAATTAGCTTCTTTCGTCTAAGACGAAAAACCTTTCTTTGACCGTTGACCATCTCACTTTGGTTTATTGCTTGACAAGGGACAGCTTGAAATTAATCATATAGTTTTTGAGATGCTGAGCTAGAAGCTGATTTTTTTTTAAACAGCGATGTATTGTGGGATTGTTTCGGGGGTATTACAATAGAATTCCCTCGAGGAATTCCTTTAAGAGATCTCTATTGTAATACCTCCGAAACAATCCCGAAATGCATCGCTTTTTTAGAAAAATCTAAAACTCCGATAAGTTCTTTTACCAAAAGGAAATTTTTGATTATTTTCAGATATTGATTTGCCAAACGAACAAGGACGAATGGATATTTTGAAAATCCACTCAGCGCCCATCACTAAGCATGGCGAAATTGGTAAGAAAAATGACTTGTGTTCTCTTTTATTTATCGAAGCATAAAGGAATACTTACGGTAGTCAACTCGATTCTAATCTTTTACTAATTTTCGAGATAAAGGATTGCTCCTCTTAGCTCCATAAATTTCAAAAAAAAATTTCTTCTTAAAAATAGAATTAGATGTGTATTTCATAATTGCTACCCGTTGTTTCAGAAGTCAACTTCATGGCAAACTTGCAATGCTTGAAATCTGCGTCAAGATTTTGAAATATTTCTTTCATTTTTGTTCTCATTTTAGATTACGAAGCGATCGTTAAATTATCGGACGGTTTCAATGGAGCGGATCTTCGAAATGTTTGTACTGAAGCAGGTATGATAATTTTTCTACTCCTACTTTACTCGAGCTTTCCCGCCAAAACCAGTTTCAGTCAAGTCCTTATGTCGAACTCTATATACTTACATCTACCTTGGACAAGTTGTCAGAACCTTAATGGAACTAATTTTCACCCATTTCGTGGTTTTTCGGTTTTTTAAAACGGCGAAAGTTAGCTCCTATAAAATGCAAATTTTCCAATGTTATCCGGGATTTTGAGAAATTCCAATGAAAATTTACCAAAAAAGAGCAAAACAGCAAAAGATCAGTTGACGCACCCTTTAAACTTGTTAACATCAAGCAAATTTACTTTCCCTTAGCGTTTTTGAGCTATGGAAACAATTTTTTACTTTTTTCTGAGTATCTACTCTTTCAAACGACAATAACACGATTTCTATAAAAGATTTCACTCTGAGATGTGTTCAGCTTTTTTATCTTCACTTCCCTCTTTTTTCGTTTCCAGGAATGTTTGCGATTCGCGGTGAACGGGATTACGTCACTCAGGAAGATTTCATGAAGGCCGTCCGAAAGCTGGCCGATAATAAGAAGTTGGAAACCAAACTAGACTACAAACCAATCTAATTTGATGAATTTTATTTATGAGTACATGATTCCATGTTAAATATAGGCAGATTGTGAAAGGTGGGCGAATTTTTAGAAACATGTTGAGAACAACAAGAATTGAACGAATTTCAAACTTCATTGTTTTTTTTCTCTATGTCTTCCATCCATATTAATTTTCTTTTGTTGATAAATTGGTGGTCTTATCTGACTTAATACAGCAGTGTGTAACACAAAATAAGTATCTCCAAACTACTTGTTTCCCCGGTACTTTCTTCCTAGGAAATTTGTACACCCTATAGTCCAAAAGATTCCTTATTTCCAAGTAAAACTGTCTATCCTTAGAAAGAAAACCCTCATTGTACCCTTCACATGAATGGAATTTTCAGCCTGTGAAGCCTAGACTACTTGGGTATCCTAATAAACTATCTAACCTGATCTAGCTTTTGGAAAGTATTTTCAATTTTTTTTCTGATAAAAGGTTCCTCAAAAATGAAAAAAATGGTGTATCAAAGCTTGAAGGTATACCTAAATGAGTTTGAATTTTTAGATCGGGATCCATTTCCCGGGGGTTTTAATCACCTCACAATATCATATATATGTGAATAAGTAAGAATTTTCAATTAGGAGATTTGGGTGGCAGAGCAGTATGCATTTCGTCCTTATAAGGACTCTCAAGAAATAATCATGCAGTCGGTTTGAAACTTTCAAGAAAGGTTTACATGGCAATCAGATTTGTATCGCCGAGAATTCCCACTAATTATACTTTTGGACTGCGGAAAAAAGTTCGCAGTGAAATATTTTCAGCGCAAAGCATTGTGGGGAATTCTCGAGGATCAAATCTGAGTTTTCATGTTAAGCCGATATCGCGTCTATTCCAGGCTTTTATTCCAGAAGAAATCCTGTTTCTTTACATTGGCAGTAGTATTCACAATTGGGTAATAAAGGGCTAAATTTACTACTAATTGGCAATTTAATAGTAAAATGCTCTAAAAATGGGCATTCTTGGGGTTTAATTGCCAAATTACATGATGGTATATTTTTTGGCCGATTTTAGTATAAATATATTCTTATAAAAAAAAGCGTGTACACTCTATGATCTCATACTGCCATATGATGCTTATTTCGCGAGCCAATTATGACCTTGTTCCCTTTGGATTTCTTCGCTAAAAGTTATCGGGAAGTAAAAAAGAACCTCAAGTCGCAAGTGTACCAATTCTGATCCATCCAACCTAGACGATATGCTAACGAACGTTGGAGGGATAGTAAACACGACAATACCTATGTGCACAGAATTTTCATCCGTAATGGGTGGTAGGGGCGGTAGCGTTTGGGACAAACTGTAAGCACTTTCGTTCACTCCACCCCGGGATAGCCTTCGTTTTTTCAAATATTTAGTACCCCACCTAAATTATGAACTTTTTAGTGACCTTGTAAACGATTGGAACGTCTAATCCGAACCAACCATCATTGACTCTGAGCAATCCAACCTATGTATATTAAAATGAAAAGTACGATTTGTTCACGAAAATTTAAATGTTCTTTCTAGTTTGAAACGTGATAGTCCTATGGTGTAAAAAATATTCAGTTTGATCATTTATTTACAGAAGGTTTCCTTTAAACCTGAAACAAAATATTCCACAAATTTAGTCAATAATATTCACAATCGAAAAAATTTCATTTAATCATATTCTAACCTTAGACAAAGGCAAGCCGATAAACACTTCATATAGTCACAAATCACTGAGCTGAAATTTGTGACGATTGACGTGGTTCCCTGGGGTCAGAGAACACAAAGCTACATTAAAAAAAAAGAAAGGTATGGATGGCTAAATAGTTCAAAATAGTATTTACAATTTATTTTCAAAATAAACAAAAAAGTTTCAAATAATATATATCAAATAAAAGTAATAAATAAAGTAATAAAAAAAAAGAAGGTTCAAATCGAAAATTAAAGAATACACAATTTATTCCATTTGAAAATGTCCACATAGTAGTTTAACTCCATTGTCAATCTCCAAAAAGTGGGGAATTGGAACATTTTTCAATGTACAATCATGGTCGAAATCTATTGAGAATTTAGCTTATTTCCTCGTTTTTCGAAATTTGGAGTTCGGGCGAGAAAGTTGATTTTGAACCATCTCTAAAATTTAATCGGATATTTCAATTTGGCTCGGGTTTATAGACCTCCAGGCTATATTATGAGCCTTATTGGACCATTTTTGAACTTTTGGATCCTCAGATCGCAAGGTCTTAAGTCTTAAGTCTCATGTTAAATCTCAGAGTTAAAGCTCTACCCTTCCAACCTACTTTTAGAGCACTTACAAATCGATTGTGGTTTCAAAACTTCCCGGTGGATTTCCCTTTTTTCTCAAATATTACGACTATGATTGTAACTGAGAACCATGATTTGATCAAATATGAAATTGCTTTGGCTGCAGCCACTTGAGTAAAACCCGTTCATTTTTTAAATGGATTAAAGTTGATTGGATCAGCGAAAACACTTCGAGTGAAAGATAAGAAGCGCTAAACAAAAGTTATGTTACCATCGTAAAAATCGTAGAAGAACTTTTAAAGTAATCGAGCAAAATTTCCAACGCTATTATTCGAACGTCCGTTTTTTAGTTTGACGGATGGCACGGTATTTCCATTAATGTCTTGTTGAAATTTGGTTTCCTCGTATGATCTGCCAACTTTTTGTGAATAGTATGGGAAGAATCCATGTAAAAACTAAAAAAAAGAAGAAAAAAAGTTTTCTAAACCAAAAAACAAGGCAACACTACCTACTTTTGGCCTTCGCGCATAGGCTGTTCGAGTTATGTAACTCGAAAAGAACTTTTATATTTCATTTTTCGAATTGATACGTTATTCAAAATTCCGAGTTAGACGCATTATAGGCAGTTATCGACATATTTCTATATTTTAATTCTTATCAAAAAAGCCAAAAAGCTAATAATACATCAAAAAAGCCTTTTTTGAAAATCGTTAATTCTATTCATAACTTACCTGTAGAAAAGGGTTTACTCCCAGACACGTCAAACGCAAATGTATTCTGAAAACAAATTAGATCAGAATTAAAAAATAGATTTTCTTAAAACTCCTAGAAGTTTAGAAAGAGACCGGTAGGGAAGTGGATATCTATATCTACCAGTTCCTGTGGTTTATAAATAAAAATTCGAAAATTCGAGAATAATGAAAGCTTTGATTTATCAGCATCCTGTTGGCTATTTACTTTTGATTTTTAATGAAAATTCAATCAAGAATATTTGTGCTTAACAGCATCAAACTTACATATAAACAATAGTAAGGAAGGTTCCAACTCCTGCGAAGAAATGCCACCAAGCATGGAGTTGAGTTACTGGAGCTATCAACCCTGGTAAACTCTTCCGTGTATCACTATAAAAGAAGGATGCAGAAGATAAAGTGGGTAGTTCCCTGGAGGAATTCCTAAGAGATTTCTATTGTAATACACATTGAGTTTCAAGCCCGAAGGGCTA
The DNA here is from genome assembly GCF_902728285.1 of Clytia hemisphaerica. Taxonomy (NCBI): domain Eukaryota; kingdom Metazoa; phylum Cnidaria; class Hydrozoa; order Leptothecata; family Clytiidae; genus Clytia; species Clytia hemisphaerica. The sequence goes on from NW_027104185.1 coordinate 613,171, forward strand.
GAGGTCAATCTCTAACCTTTCTCAGGCAAGAACAATTGAAGCCTTAAAATATGCGCCGTATTTTTGATGACGGATTGAATCTAGCAATTCCTTTGTTTTTGAGTGATATATTTTTCGAAATTAAGCGGTAAATTTTAGTTTCAATCTGTCATTTGTGTAAAAACCAGACGGGTCGCTCAAGGCCGCGCAACTTTGGTAGGATTTGTTGGCTTCAAATCCTACCAAAGAGATTGACCTCTAGCCCTTCGGGCTTGAAACTCAATGGTAATACACTCGAAGCAATCCCACAAAGCATCGCTTTTTTAGAAAAATCAAAAACTCCGATAAGATCTATTAACATAATATGTCAAGCCAACTCTTCCCTTAGTCGCATGATTGAAATGAGAGGTAAGGATCAACAAGGAACAAAACTCAACTTACCGAACACGGTAGCAATACTCGTTATCGAGATTCCACAGAATGAAACCAAATCCATAGCTAGAATGAAAAATCCAGAGAAAGGGGTTACTAGGCGACCAACACAGCTTTATCGATAAACATTCTTTTTATATATACCATACACTCGACATAAACAGAGTACTGATGATGATGATGATGACTGATGATGCTCAGATAAAACTTGACACGCATGCGTAAACCCATTCAAACTTCACTAATCAGGTGCATGCCATAGGATGATGTATCTAAATGTCGACATATCAATAGACACCTCGCCTTTTTTCGACACTAAAGACTAAAATGAAGTCAATTTTTGTCGATTGAAACCAACACATTCTATAGTTTGTCATCAAGAACAAGAAGAGAAAACAGCAAGAAAAGTTAAGTTTTGGAGAAAAAAGTTTCCCCATTTACTGAAATTATAATGTCTATATAATATTTCTCAAATAAAGCACTCTGTAATTTAACAGAGATGTAATTAACAAGATAGAAACTTACTTGAATGATGCTGAAGCTAAAAGTTTTGGTGAGCCGTTGTAATTCCTGAAAAGTAAATACGAAGCTGAAGAAGTTGCGGAATACAGAGGGGAATCAAAATCAATTGCGAAATGTAGTGCCTTCAATATTATTAACGAAAAAATCTCACTTTAAGAGTTTTATAATAACCAGTTTGCTCCTTTGTCAAAGTTCGAAGGGCTTGGTATCAAAAAAATTCTAAAAAGTTCTAAGGGCTTGGTATCAAAAAAGTTCAAAAAAGTTCTAAGGGCTTGGTATCAAAAAAGTTCAAAAAAGTTCTAAGGGCTTGGTATCAAAAAAGTTCAAAAAAGTTAAAAAAATAGCTTCAATCATCACTCCAGTGATCAAAGCAAAACAGTACAATTCTCGAAATTTTAGCGAATCATGCATAATTTTGAAACGGAAATCCATCGAAAACAGAACTTTTAACAAAGAACACTTACAGACAACCGCGAATGTTGAGTATAAACAAGGCGGCAGCCAACACGCCATAACTCCACTACAAAGAAAGAAAACATCAACAATGTAAAGGTTGCACAAGTTGTTTGATTTAAAGGCTCTTTTACACACAACAATTTCAGAGATTATTCTCCAAGAAAACTTAGGTAAAACTCAGAAAAAACTTGTATGTGTAAAAGCAAGCTTTCGAAAATTACGAACAAATGAAGGAGATTATATGTTACTTTTAACCGAGGAAGGGTCGGCCGTGAAAGGATAAAACTGAACCGGTTTAAGAAAGCATAAAGAATTGGGAACACTTACCAGAAATATAAGAGGATTCTTCAATGAACCATATATCTAAAATAACAAGAAAGAATATTAATCATAGACTTAGAATTTCGGTTCACAACCGTGGAGCTAAAAACTTGAATGTTCAGCGAACGTAAAGGAAACGTAAGAAAAACGATTCATCATTTAGAAAAACCTTTAAAGTAATTTCGAAATTCCCCACTGGCCGATTATCATTCGATGATGGGCACCGTGGCCTGGCTTAATGATGAAATGTAGGAAGCATAAAAAATCTCAAGAAAAATACTCAGCACTTAGCCTAACTGTTTTGGTTTAAAAACTTGAAACCTTATGAGCCATAACTTAAAACTGATGTTTATGTGGGCAGTAAAAAGAGGCATAAAGAATGTGGGTTAAAGAAAAAATAAATTAAGATTTCATATTTTTGTTACCACAAACTTCCACGCCTAGGAAATAACAAAAATCTTTTATTTTAGACTGTACTTAGGTTGAAGGTAACCCCCTTAAAATTCTCCAGCCAACGGAAACATTCAAACATTCGAAGGATTTTAATATTTCAATAAAGGAACTCGGCAATCGAGAACTCAATAGTCCGTGGGGAATCTGGAAACGAAGAGGCCAAGCAACGAACAGACGAACGAGAGAACTGAAACTTACCAGAGTTATAGAGAGAGAAATTGAAATGAGAATAACGATCAACGATTTGTTGACACTGTCTTTTGGTGATCGAATCTCGATTCTGAAAAATACGAAAAAAGGAAAAAAAAAAGAGTCAAACTGAAGAAATTTTGCCTGTTGATACATACTAACCCTTATTCAAGCTTTTTCTCTAATATTTTAAATCTCATAACCCTTTGTATGGTAATTTTATACAGTATGAAAAAGACCTTTTATATCATACCTTCTCAAATCTTGATCTTATGATGTTAAGACTTCAACTTAAGTCCCCTGTTGAAATTTGTTCTATTTCAGAGTTAACCCAGAGAATTTTTTTTAGCTCCGTTGGGAGTCTTGTAAAACTTGGGTATCACACTTACATGCAGTACAACATGGCACATGTACCATAAATCATCGGTAGTTCGTCCAATAACTAAAACCAAGAAAAAATGGATCGTTGTTGAATATTATATATTCTATTCGACAAGTGATACCTGTTTAAAGTAGTTTAATTATCGTGAGTTTTGAATATCTATAAACTGATTTTCTTACAAAATTTCGCGAACCATGGTAGATTTCGTAAAATTAAAATTTAGCATAAAAAGTCTCGATTCAACCTGACTTAATTCTTCGTTTGCCTTAGTTCAAGATTTTTACGCCCTTTAACTGATAGATTATATTGCTTATCAAGTAAAATCTACACAGTTTCGTATCGTTTACTTTCATCATTTGATCTTAATCAGATTTCGTGAATCGCGAAATTAAATACGCAAAAGAAATTCCAGATGATTCTAATCACGAAATCTAATACACGCGAAACACGTTTCTTGGAAAATAATTTCGCGATTCGCGAAAATCAGATATATGTGGCATGACGAGAAGAAAATGTATAATAACAATAACATAAAAACAGAATTTCAGAAGGCAAATTCTCTGTTTGAACCTTTAGGTTCGTTGGTAATTTGGCAGCAGGTTTTTCCCATGTACATAAAATGGTTGTTAAAATTTGACATGGAGTAATGAGACAGGGTATTTTTTTAAATACAAATAGTAATTTATAATTTTGGTCGAAAAAATAGTCTTTAGACTGGTTTTTCCAAGATTAGCACGACAGAGCAGAGCCAGAAATATTCTTAAGTTATATAAATTAATCAATAATACAGAATATTTGGGAAAGTCCTGAACTCAAGGCTATTATTCACTAGCAAGCCGTGTGATTCATCATAATTCAAACGCGATAAGAACAAAAGACTGTCTTTTAAAAAGATTAGAAAATACAAGCCACAAAATACAAAAGCTTTTTCGCAGAAATGTCAAAACACAAGAGGGAAATTTTTAACAGACAATTGACCTATAAAAGGGCAGCAAAAACTATCCCGAAGATAAAGAAAACTTCAAACAAGACACACTGTAAAGTGACGAGTGAAGCAAGCAAGAGGAACAACAAACCGAAACATAAAAGCATGGGCTTGATCAAAGAACTATTGAAAGACCTTTTCTTAGGCCAAAAATTAGAGGTCATCAAAGACCTGATCAAAATGTGTGAGGAATGCGAAGCCGAAAAAAGAAGGTAGGAAGGTTTTACTTTCCTTGGTTGAGGAGATTTCATTTGAAATGTTTACGGCTGAAATATCTGTTGCTAGATTATCTATTATTTTTAAATGTCATTTGCCACCGAGAAAAACATATTTTGAAATTAAGTCTGGTTGAAAACTTGTTTGAATAGTTTAGACGTACTCTTTAAAGCCAATCATATTCGGATCTCGAGTAGAATTGAACATAACAAACTCCTTAAAGATTTTTTCTCATCCTCTAAAACTTGGTTCCCACTGGACGATAAGAAGCGATATAAAATGACAGAAAGTGAGGGAAAAAACATTTTTTCAACTTTTTGTTGGAAACATTCCGTCGTTTTCTAACGCAGTTGGAACCGATCTTATAGACACTTTCCTTCTTCATTTAGACAACAAGAGTGGAATCAAGTACCACCATTATATTTCTACTACACAACAGAACCAGTTCTTGTACCTTACGCTTACAAAAAACAAACAAAGAGAGCTTCAAGGCGTCGACAATGTAATTGTACTTGTGGGCAACGAATGACCATCCAATACAAGACGAGAAAGCCGAGTGAAGCGACGAGAGAAATGGATTTCAAACGGAAAGAACCATCTTGTCCAACTTTAACAGTTATCGAACAGACAACCACGACGAGAACAGCATACATGTTCCCTGTTTACGATGATTCCAGGCATCCAATTGAAAATATAAACAGATATAAACAGTGATGATTAAATTCATTGAAAACTTGGACTTTTCGTGTACATACTGTTAATAACTTGCTTGTGTTTTTTTTACGACATAGGAACATCTTTTTTATTTAATAGCCTTTCTTATATTCTGTGTATAATGTAGATATATAAATCTTATCTTTTAAGGTATTAAAATGTTTATAAAAGTGATAAAAAGATATCTCTCAACTATCTCCATCGCGTACCGAGGTTGGCAATCAAAAAATAAGACAAACTATAATTCAAAGTTTTCTCATTAATCGTCAGAGAATAGTCTCTTTTGACTATTATGTTTTTCATCTTAAGAGAAGCCATGATAAATAAGGTCGAGAATTTCGAATCGGTAAATCCCAGAATCATGGGTGATTTCTTTCCGACACAAAATCTTTAAAAAGATCAAAGCATGTTACGAGTAAAAATCTGGCTAGATGTGGAAGGGCTAGATGTCGTACTTTTGCTAAAAAGTGTGTCGTGGTTAGGTCACGTGACATTACAATTGAATTTCAGCGCTTGACCAATCAGATACTACACGAATTTTTGAAAACAATAGAAACTATATTTCTTGCGATATTCACTTTTTTTTGCCTGCGATGACTTAAAGTACGACATCTAGCCTTTCGGGCTTTATAAATCTATGCACTAACCTGTGAATGATAGAGAAGAGTGCAATGGAAAGCAAACGATCCAAAACCAACAACTGAAAAAAAGAAGAAGAAAGGCGTTTGAAATATTGTAATAGCTTTATCATATAGTCGAACGTGCGCACCGCACTGGGCTCAACTTCAGATTTTCCCGTTATTAGAAGGCCCAATTGTAACATTTCAAATATTTAGTATTAGGTAGCAAATATACTTTGTCCGTTTTGGCTGAAATTTGGTACACTTGTTCCTTGGGTGAATACCTGGGGGTGTTTTTATCTTAATTTTTTCATTTTTTTATGTGCGTTAGAATAGTGTCCTCGTCCTAAGAGCCTTTCAAAATAAATAACTTAGGAGAAAGTTCCTCAAACCTGTGCCAAATTTCAGCCAAATCGGACCGTTTTTAAAGTCTCCAAGCTGCCAGCCTCGTTTTGGTGAAAAACTCGTCCCCAGGCCCCAAAAATCAAAATTTTCAAAAAATGAAAAAAACACCCCCAGATATTCACCCAAGGAACAAGTGTGCCAAATTTCAGCCAAATCCGACCTTTTTTGAAGTGTCCAGGCTGCCCCAAAGTTTTAGCCTCGTTTTGGCGAAAAACTCGTCCCCAGGCCCCAAAAATCAAAATTTTCAAAAAATGAAAAAAACACCCCCAGATATTCACCCAAGGAACAAGTGTGCCAAATTTCAGTCAAATCCGACCTTTTTTGAAGTGTCCAGGCTGCCCCAAAGTTTTAGCCTCGTTTTGGTGAAAAACTCGTCCCCAGGCCCCAAAAATCAAAATTTTCAAAAAATGAAAAAAAGGCCCCCAGATATTCACCCAAGGAACAAGTGTGCCAAATTTCAGCCAAATCCGACCTTTTTTGAAGTGTCCAGGCTGCCCCAAAGTTTTAGCCTCGTTTTGGCGAAAAACTCGTCCCCAGGCCCCAAAAATCAAAATTTTCAAAAAATGAAAAAAAAACATCCCCAGATATTCACCCAAGGAACAAGTGTGCCAAATTTCAGCCAAATCCGACCTTTTTTGAAGTGTCCAGCCTGCCCTAAAGTTTTCGGACGGACATACATACAGACATACATACATACATACATACAGACATTCTCAGATTATAGCTCAACTGAAGTTGAGAACCTTAGAAAATAAAAGGTGAAGTTTTTTTTCCAGTATTTAAAGTTTCCTTTTATTTTCTGTTTGTATGATATTGAGCACTCTTTTAAATTTAAAGTCAGAAGTATTTACAATATAGTAAGTATAGTAACTTTTTAGGGACAAGAGTCTTCTAGAACTTTTAATAAGTTTGAACAAAATAAGGATAACAAAAAATGGTAAGTTGTATGTAAACTACTGCTATTGGTCAAACCAGGGAGAAGAGATACTCCACCTTCTTACCTGTCAATAACAGAAAACAGACTATTGGGCCAAGTTCAGAAAGTTTGTGTTTCCATAAATGGTAAGCGGTTAGTAAAGGAGGTACAACGAAGACAACATTGCTGACTGTATTCCCTGTAACAAAGAAGTATTAGTATTCAGAAACACTATTGGGCCATTCCATAAAGTTTCCATACAAGGGCGGCGTGGACGAACCTTTTCAAGTTAAAAAACATTACTTGGAAATGTGTGGATACCCCTGGAAAAATTTAGCAAAGTTTGCAAAAAAAAACTTGGAAAATATCTTTTCATACCTTAAAGTGACAAACTAAAATCAGTCTTGTACCCACCGGAAATTTCAAAAAAAACTTTTTATCCCTGGAAAGATGAAAAACACTCTTTTAGAAGACCCCCTGGAAATTCAGCTCGAATTATCCCCAATGTTCGTCCACGCCCCCTGTATGGATATACAATGGAATCGACCCGACCAACTTGAGGATAAAGAATTAAGAGGTATTTAATTAGATATATACATTTCCATGGTCATTAAAAACTACAACAGAATTCAAACTGTTTCATAGTAGACTTTTGATACAAGGTAGTGAAGGTAATAAAGATTAGCAGGTATAGACAAGATGGATTGGAGGATTTCAAAGCTTAATAAATGGGGGGTTGGGGGTTGGGGGTTGATTCAAACTAGATTTGATAAAGCTGACCGATCAGGGAAGAAACTATTACTTATCAAGTAGAAAATGGAAAATTTGAAAAAGAAAAAAAAGGTATAGTATACCATAAAATGAACTTACAGAATTCGGCCACGTATGAGGTGACAGCATAATTTTCTTCACACCAATCCATGGTGGAGGAGGGGAATCCCCAATATCCAGATGATGAATCACGGTACATCGGTGGTGACATGCTGTGTAATGTTGTTATTATTCGGGGGAATTTTTATTTCTGTTAATTATATTTTTCTCTGCTGATAAAATAAAGATAGCAATTTACATAAGATTATCTTTTTAGCTACGGTTGACTTTTATTTTGATCCTCGCAAAATACAAAATATTCAAATTACTGAAGCTTTGATATGAAAGAGTTAACTTTGCTCTAAACTGTTTATAAGTTTTAATCAAATAACTGCAAAGAAGAGATATGATTCGAGCGCTTGACAAAAGTGTTGAAATAAAATCACTAGATTGCTTTATCAAACTTCATCAATCCGACGCCGATCGATATTTGTGAGACAAAGAACATTCCATCAATCCGAACTTAATATAATGTTGGATTGAATTTGCAAATGTAATCAACTCTATCAGCTAACCGCAACCAATCTCGTCAATCCTCTAATAAATATTTTCAATAAAACATACATAAGCTTTTCATAATGGGATATCACAAAGTGATGATTCGGTCATTTATGAAAAGTCTTCCTTCCTTTGCTAACGAACAAATTACATGGCCATATTAAAGAATGTTTTCAAATTGCTACATCTTTCGAATACTTTCGGATACTTTTTTAGATTCAAGCAAACTGTGTATTGAAATAGGCTCCATGAACTGTGTTTTTTAAGTGCTAAATAATTTTATATCATTGATTCATATCTTATTTCTAACAAAAGATAAACCCGTTATCATAAAGCTTTCAAGCTGATACTCTTGTATTCGTGAAGAAAGTGTAGAGTGCAAAATTCAGGTATTTTTCTACATCTATTAGAGCTAGCTGTTAAAAAGAAAGAGACTTGAACAGAAAATCCGATTAGATTATATTCTCTTTGAAAAGCACTGCTGACGTAAAACAGGCATGCAGCTTATCATGAGCACACAATTACAGATTTCCTTACAACAACTTTCTAAATTATCCTAATGCTTGAATAGCATGAAGTGAATTATTTCACCTGAATTGATCGAAATTTGATTACTTGTATCAATTATTGTGGAAATATTGCAAAAATCAGCAACATTTTCAATTAAGAGTAGTCTTCTGTCAACTTCATAGACTAAATTGCTTGCAAAAACTAATCTCTCTTAATATTTCAGATTCTTTAATTCAAACTTTCAAAACGCTGCTTCACTCAGATTTACTGAAATTCGAGACGATTAGATAGTATTAAAAAACCCTTAGTGTTACTCGAAACTATATTCGAGTTTTAGTTGACTGAGTAAGTTCGAGTATAGCTCGATTCTCACTTTTCGAGAAAAGCACTGTAATCCATGTCTCGTACAAATGAGCATGCTTGCAAAGTGTAATACATGATTACATGAGCCATGTTATGAGTTAAGCGCCATGTTAAGAATGGAATGCATGTAAAACAATTACATGTTAATACGCTGGATTACTATAAAACATCCAAACAAAAGAACAATGCTGTGATAACAATCTTTGACAACAGTTTTCATAAAAGGAGTTTTTTTATATAAGAAACGGTAATGAAACGAATGTGGGTCAATAATTACAGTAACTGAACGGTTTAAAAAACAAGGGTTCCTGACATTTCGCTTTTTTTTTTCTTTCCTTTGACCGCAATTTATACCTTATAGAAAAAAGAATCTAGGGTTTAGGCTCTATAACATAATGTAAAAACAACCAACAACTCGTTTTTTGTACCCATTCAAAGTCAAGAAATTGTAAGCTTTATAGATTCATGTCATACGAGAAGTGCTTATAAACAGAGAAAGAGAGATTTTTCAGTGATAATAGAGCTTGCTAATAGGCCAAAGTATTCGAAAACAATTATAGCTTCTTTAAAACTTTTGTCTCTAAAACCGAAAGGAATTAACTATAATAAGCTTCGCTCACGTGCAATTCTTATTTACTACAGTTGACTCTCTCTAATTCGATCTTCATTTTCGAATTGGAAAAAGATTCGGATTAAGGAGGGGACCAATGTCTTAGTTCTAATCATAAAAAGATGTTCAATAGACGTTCGAATTCTTGCTATGCGTAAGTCAAGATGACGACAAACATATTTTTTTAACGGAAGCACTCAAAAAAAGCCGGATTTTGACCTCCGTGTTTCTATTTTTAGTAGCAGAGAGGGGTCAAATCCCAGATTTTTTCGGGTGTTTCCGCTAGAAAAATGACTTACGCATATCAAGAATTAGAGAGAAAGAGAGCAATGAATCCCGAATGTCTAAAAGTTTAACGATAATTATTATCATTAGCAATAAGTTAGTTTCATACTCGATAATTCCAGGAAGGATACCAGGAAGTGACCAAATCCAACAATGTTAATTTTCATCATCGAAAATAAATTTCAAGGGCTATAAAATGGATTATAAACTATTGGAAAATATTCATTTCTTGTGCTCGACCTACTGTTTAGGTTAATATGACTATAAGAGGAACACATTTTCTAATCTACAATCGTTACGTAAATAACCTTTACTATAACTAAAGCATAGAGTTAGATGATAATAAGTCAGTGACTCTCGAGATGTAATTTTCAATACAGAAGAAGCCACAAAGAAACCAATAACTGAGCTGAGACAAATGTAAAACCTTTCAAATTCACAGAGTAGTGAAAAAGCCTGTCCCCCTTTCAAGTTGTTACCATCACAACTGTTTCAAAAACAAGTCTAAAGGAAAATTCTCTTTCGTTCTTCTTTATTTACTTTGTTTTTATCTTACTATAACAATATTCATGAAAAAAAGACAGTGAATAATTTATAAAAAAAGCTCAATGAAAATCTTATACAAACATGAAAGAATTCTATAAAAATCTACAAAGTATTTTTGATTAATATTGATAAGATAATACGCGGGTTCATGTTTCCCCTAATTTCTAAACAAAAATGATCAATATATCATTTATAATTCAACAAACCCTATCTACTGTTCATTTTCGGCTTTGAGCCACATATTCAGTAATTCCAAATTCAAATCATTACTGACACTTTTAAACCTTGAAAATATCAATCTCTTGATATTATCAGTATTTAAATTTTGAAAATATTGAATAAATACTATATTTGAATTTTAACACTTCAATGTCATGACATTCCAACCAATGGTCATATTTTGCAAACAAATTTCGAACACTCTATTAAGGGTTTATTAACTGAGTAAACTGCTACGTTCCAATAAGCAATTCAGATAGTTACCACTGCCAATGCAAAAGGGTAATTTTTTAGAACAAGGAATAAGAATAGGTCTCAGTGTTGAAATCACTTAAAATAGTTTGTTCAAATGATAACTCCACAATGTTTCACAGAGAAGAGTTAACAAGATGACAAACAGTAGAAGAAAGCAAAAACTGGAACTATTATTCAACATTCTTTCTGTCGAGACAGTTTATGTCTTTCTTCAAAACAAAAACATTGAAACCACAACCTTTCTAAACCTACCAGTTATTTTTGAAAATTTAATTCTGATTATAAATAATTTTCTGTCTGGGTCAGGTTTTGTATTTTTCCTTTTGAAGGGGAAGTAAGAATCTTATTGTTTCATCAACAGTCAAGTGAAATTCAAACTAAAAAGAAAAACCTTAAAAATAATAACGTCAGATTGTCTAGTTCATATTCTGCCATTTTATCACAATTTTCTTACTAGTAGTCACTATAGCAGATCTTTGAATTCCCAAAAAAAGCATACCTTGTCGCCCCACTTGTATCTCACTCATCACTCTACTTAACTATTTCTTATCACAATTAAGTTTATCACAATATTATCTTAGACACTTATGAAAATAAACTTTCTTGTACTTTAATAAAACAAGTGTCTATTGCAGCGGTTGGTCTATTTTGTAGAACTGCATGTGCAAAAAAAATGCAATTTATACATCTTTTCAAACATAATAATTGCAAAAGGTCATATCATTATCCATCTTAATGACAGTAGACCATGCACCAAAATAAACTGTCTAATTATAATTAAATAGAAATTGCGCAGTAAATTGAATTCAATTTAAAAATTCATGCTGATTCTAGCCAGTTTCCACTTTATTTAAAGAAATACTAGAATCTTCTTTCGAAATATGTGATTATCTTTCACTAATCACCTTTACAATGTAATAATCAACATAGATATTTCAAAAAAGTCTATTCAGCTTATAATTTTTCTTCACCTGGGTTCAAAGGTTAAATTCCAGAAAAAGTTTTTATTTCAATATCCTCCTACTAATTCCAAATATATAATTATTTTTTTCCACTTTTACTGCATTTAAAGGATTAGCTATGGAAACTGGCTTAGGAAAATTTGGTAAATTCTTGTATGGTACAGTATCTGACAGTATGGTAGAAAAAGTAAAATAAAAGCGACTGCCATAAAAACTGCTGCAGGCTTCATTTTTGGAGATGTCATTTTTGAACGTTAACGTGCAATTTAAACAAAACTTTCTTATAGGTAATATCTAATTCCTCGCTGGTTTTTTTTACATCCACTGAAGTAAGGAGGTATAACAATTTAAGCTAGTAGAAATTTTCTATGCAAATAATACCCTTTGCTAGACGTGATGTCATGTGGGATAATTCAAAACTCCAGCACTAAAACAATGATGAGAAAACAATTATTGCACACTTATGATGGCTCGCCTAAAGGAGTTCACCTTTTTTTAAAAGGTGCCGTTGACAACACTGACAATCCTTTCTTTGACGGCTTCAGGCCTTAAGGGGGAGGGGGTCAACATTCAATAGTTAAAAAAGAAGGGAAATGTCACTTACAATAGAAGCTCCTTACTTAGAAGCTCCTTACAGTGTCCAAAAAAATCTTTAAAAAATACTAAAAAACCATACAATCCACCACGTTTCAATATTATATATATTATGCCATACTTTTCAATCTTATGTCCAGGAAAATAATTCGTCACGTGACCTAATTTGGCAATTTTTCCTTGCCTTCATTATTACCCTAACTATTCCCATCCCGCTTTGAGCAAAATCCTAAGGTCACTGCTCAAAACGACATGTTTTTCCACAGAAAGCAAGAAACACATTTTTAGGAAGCAAAAAAATGCAAAAGAACAGAGAGTTTCAACCTCAAAGTTCCTTATCAAGTTCTTTACTGTAGGTTGGTCTAATGTAAACACCCCTCATCTCATTCCGACACCCTTCTTAATAAACCTGGGAATATTGAAAGGTTGGAATAGCTAATCGCTACTAAAGGGTTAGAGAGGAAAACATCTTTTTTTGCGTCCTTCCTTTAATCTTATCTCTACTAATAAGGATGTTGGAATTACATGAGGGATGTTGAAATTAGACCAACTTACGATATTTACTTAGCCGTTGAGCTAAGATTTGCTTAGTATGAAAGTATAACTTCTGTATATTTTCTCTTTTTGACACATTGAAAATTGTTTCAGCAATATTAAATATCATCTTTGTTTAGGTTATTGTAAATAATAAAAAATATCTTAAAGTTCAAATTCAACTGTTCCTTGACTAAATTTCTTATTTTCAGCCTGAGCAGTTCCTGTGTTGTGTCTACTTGTCAGCATTGTATTGTTGCAGAGGGTAAAATAAAAGCTTCTAATCCTGATATAGGAGTTTAAGTCTAGACTGCAAGTACAATTAATTAAAACTTGAAATGAAATAAAATGACTGATTGTCAATGTGCAGCAGCTAGCTAATCAACCAACCAAATTTTGTCATTTAATTCCTGAGATAGCGCCTCAATTCATTAGGCCTTGATTACATGCTAAACAGTGCTAAAGTAAAAATAATTCTGCACATGTAAATGGGTTATACAGGGGCCGCGGCTCCACTTTGAAAGTGATAGGGCCATGACATACTGACGAAGGAGGCGCCACCATGGTTGGCGCCGACGGGAGAAAATTTTAGAATTTTACCCCTTCTAGATCACCTAGAACAGGTTTGTTTTAACGTTATTAGACAAAATTTGGTTTGATTGGTAAATTTTCTTTTTACTTTGAAAAAATGTGGTCGGGCCAAGGCCCGGGTGGCCCCCCGGTGCCGCGGCCCATGTTATAGTGTTTGAGATCCGACAAAATTTCCGGGAAGTAGCCTATCTGGTGATGCACGGATCTAGGTGGGTGTCTTCTTGCCTGCAGATCTTTTTCTTGGGAAGCTGTACTTCAAATTAGTTTTTGAGGTTGGCTTAAAAATTTTTTCATCTATGGCTCAAATTTTAGGTAATTTAAAAGAAGAATTTAAATTTTTTAAAAATATTAATTTCATTAAAAAGTGCACGTTTATTTTTTCATGAATCCCTTTAGAAGTTGTATGGCACATTTGTTTGGTTGCGCGTCAAGTAAAGGATTTGGTGGGACGCTAGGGTGATTAACTGACAGAATATGCTATGTTTTTAAAATCAAATTTCTAAAAGACTTTTGTTGTCTTGTAAATATTTCTTTCTGAATTAAGAAATTCCATATTTTATTGTTCTAATGAGTATAATAATTTCTTTATAACATGCTTTGTTGTCTTTTAAATTTTTGTTTAAACTTGCATAGGTTTTGCATATTTTTCAACTAAATCCTACCACAGGTTTTTTGTTCCTGTATTTTTGCATTATAATTCAATATGGTGGATGGAAATGCGAAAAGGTCTGTTGCGGGACTAGCCTGGATATCAAGACCGTAAACTATTTCACCGTCTAGTTTTTGATAATCTTGTTTCTTGTTTACGGTCTGGTCCAACTAACTCGCATGCAGGGATGTTTGTCCCTGCATACGCGAGTGCATCTGATTGGTTGGTTTACGGCAAGTCACTGAGTAGAATCTTCACGGGGTTTTGGATATTTTTCTATGCGCGCGCATAATTTATGAAAAAGCTGACATTGCAAAAAAAGATAAACAAATGAAAATGAAAACACACAGGTTCATTTTCTAAATGAAATGGCTGATGGAAAGCAGCCTTTATAAATGTGAATGACGTTTGTATTTGAGTTTGTAAAAGAGGTTATATGGTAAGTACTTACCATAAATTGGTCTAATGTTGACACCCCTCTACTAATTTTGACACGCTTCTTTAGAGATAGGAATAATAGCAGTCAGGGCTTCCTTGGTCTTTTTTAACATAACATAAGTTCGGATAGAATAAAAACATATCTGATCAACACAACCAAACCTTCTGTCTCGCGTTTACTCTTAGACTGTCTCATCCAAACTGTACCAGACTTTTTTAGTTGCACCAGTCTCTAAAATTTTAGCAACTTTGTATGTTGAGGTTGAAGCGCTTCGATTATTAAGGCCTTGTTGTAAGTCCACGCACACACACAGACAAGAATTTGTAACGTTGATTGAATTTGGAGGTTCAAGTTCAAACTAAAAATAAAATGAATGAAATTCCTAAGTTTCTAATTAACAAAATAAATTGAGCCTTGAATTATAATGTATTTGACAAGTAGAGCCTAACTTAACTTAACCTAAGGCCTGAACAGTCACTATGCAAAAAGAAACAAGAAACAGAAAAGTGCAAACAAGAAACAAGAAAAACCTACCAGCTGGCAAGAATGTGTGCTGGAAATGTGAGCCAGTGAAAATACAAAGTTGAAATTGAAGAAATTCTGATTATTGTCATTTGTCATTAGTCATATGATGTTGACTCTCTCATAGTCAACTTGTGACTGAGTAGCGAGTGAGAAAAGTTGGCCTTTTATAATAAATTTGATACAAAAAACTAGTTTGACAAGATATAAAAACAATGAATATATAACACTCTTGAGAAATCAATGATAATTAAATAAAATGCGTGTGAAATAATAATTACTAGATAATGACTAAATGACAAAATGATAATAACTGACAAAGTGTTTGAATAATTGATAACATAGATAAATGACTTTAACATAGAACAAAACAAACGACGCATGAAACACGAGAATGCACAGAGAGAAAAGACGCTGAAAAAGAAAGCACTGGGAAAACAAAGGACGCTGGGGACAAAAAGACACTGACAAAACGAGACACTGAAAATTGAACTATAAAATATTTTGCTTTTTTAATATACTAAAAATTTGATGAATCACATTACACTCCCCACCAAAAAGCAAACATTTACCATATTTACGAATTCATTTACGAATCAAATCAACATATAAAGCCATTTCACCCAACTCTTCATCATATCACAATCGTCCACGTGATGAATAACGACCAATGATCGAACAGCTCGCTTTGTTCTCGAAATACGTTTTCATTTTCGTTACGATATCGAATGATGGCCTTACGTGCCACCCCATCACGACCGAATTCGAGACTCTTGACGATTCCATAGGTGTACGAGTTTGACAGAACTGATTCGTTTTTGGTGAACAAGATGATATCGCCAACGTTGATTTTGTCTGATGTAAACCATTTTGCTGGTGCATGAGTTTTGGCACATGGACGAGAAGCCAAACTTCAAACCAGGCATTGAAGATGAATTGGTTCTCCTTGATGATATTTGATGGGTTGGTAGATGATAGAATGCCAGTGGGGCAACGATTATTGTTTCGTCCCAATAGTAAACGATTCGGCGTTATCAAGTCGAGACATTCGAAGTCTCCCACAATGTTACCAACAGCCAAGGGCAAGTTGTTAATTTGATTGCCAATAGATGATGATAACGTTTCCCACTGAAGGATTGAAAGACGTTGGTTGTGAACAGATTTTTCGATCGAACTGTTGATTTCACGAATTTTTCGTTCTACTTTTCCATGCATTGAGTGGCCTTGAACTGGACATAATTCGAACTCAACACGTGCTTGTTTCATCAGTTTGGATTTGATATCAATGAAATCAAGTCGCATTTCTTTGCAGGCTTTGATGAGTTGACCTCCTTCGTCACAAAGAAGTCGTTTCGGGTAACCGTGGTCACAGGAGAGCGATTGAAAGCAAGGATGAATGATGTCGTTCCATAATCGTCCATAACCTTGATTTTGACAGCTGATGTAGAGCAACAGCAGAAGACAGCCAACCATATTTTAACTGTCTTTCGTTTGTGATGTGGTGTGTAGCATTGAAACGGTCCAGATAGGTCGACTTGGGTGTAGAAGAATGCTGGAGCTATGGTGATATTGCATCTGGAGATTGGACCCATAGCCATGTCGATGGTTCGTTTGGCCAAAAACTTGCAACGTTGACACGAACTTTTGATGGATTTGATAAGAATTCGACCTTCAAGGATGTAAACTTTCTTGAGGACATAGCGAAGTGTGGACTCTATCCCAGCATGACTGACTTCTGGATGATTCCAATGTGTGTCGAGGATGATACTATATGCAATTGGTGATCTTCTGTCTATAACTGGTACACAAAAGGATGTCGAAGATAAATCTTTCATTGATTTGGTGAAACGTCCAACTATGGATACTTGATCATCGGCGAGGATTCGACCAGTGTACACCAAGATTCCATTGTCGTTGAGTCTGGTGATATTTTCATATTTTGATTTTGGAAGGAATTGAATTATCTCTTGTGATGCTTTCCTGTAGAAATACGTCTCAGCAGCTTTGATCTCGTCATCGTTAATGAGAATGGTTGAATGTTTCATCATGGTGAGTTGGGAACGAGATTTATCTTTTGTACGTTTGAGTAGAGTGTAAATATACTTGAAGACGATTGCCATGATACGAATAACTGTAGAAAACTTGTGTTGATTTGGGTTCAGAAGGTATTGAGAGAATTTATACCTTTCAGATGTTTCTTTGAATGATAAAATGTGATAACTTTGAACGATAGTATGTTCCTTGTTGATTTCAGCCATCTGTTTGTTGGAGATCGTAACTTCAGATGCTGATTGGATGGGAAATGATGACTGTGATTGCTTCATCCACTGATGTCCATTGATCCAATGAGATGATTGGTCGATATCCTGGAATGTGGCTCCTCTTCTGGTGCCAAGGTCTGCAAGGTTTTGATCTGTTGGAACGTAGTACCAATCTTTCTTGTCCGAGAAACGAAGGATTTCTAAGACGCGACTTCGAACCCACTTTTTCAAAGGTTTGTCGTCATTGCTTATCCAGTACATTGCAATTTGGCTATCGGTCAGCTTGATAGATGAATCATGAAGACTTTTCAATGATCGTTTAACGATTTCGCTTGTGTGAGTGTTTACAAGAGCAGCAAATAATTCTGCCCGAGGTAGAGTGTAATCTTTTGGTACGACTTTCGTTCTGGCGAAAATGAGTTGTGATGAAAATTCCCATGAGGTCGAGGAAAACGAGCGTAAATTGCAGTGCAGATGAGTGATTGGGATGCATACCATCTACGGTATTGACTTTTAATGAAGTTGCATCTGAGGGAATAACAGCACGTTTGAATTTGATATTTGGAATCTCTTGCATCATCTCGAAATGATCTAGCCAGATTGGGCGAAGTTCGTCTGGAATCTTATCATCCCAGTCGAGTTGTCGAGTTGAAAGTTCGTGGAGATCGAGCTTGAGAGTAGCAACAATTGGTGCGATTCGTCCGGTAAGGTCGAAGATTTCTGCGACTTTAGAAGCACAGTGACGTCTTGTCAATCGTTCTGGGATGATATTGATGGTTTCAGTTGATTTCTTCCCTCTACGTTTCTTTGAAAAATTCAATTCGGATATATTGATTGAGAGCTCATCGGTTTTGGGGTGCCATATCATGCCTCCGACGCCAATTGTGACACCATCATCCGTTAGCTGTTCTGGTGGATCAGATCCGGAAAACGTGATTCCTTTTAGCTTGAAATTACCATGACTCAGGACGAATTCAATCTCATCAGCTCTTTGGTGTGCATCTGGAATAGTTGATGCACCTGTTATACAATCATCAACATAGACGTCGTGTGAAGGATTTCGTCAACTTTGGGATATTGATCTTTGAAGGATGTCGAGATCGAACGAAGGGCGTATTCGGCTTGATTGCCACTTGGACGAATGCCATAGATCAAAGTCTTTATGATCTTTTCTTTTGGAGCTTTGGTTGAGTCAAGTGATTCTTCCCAGAGGTAACGTTGGTAACACCAATGGGATTCGTGGAGTCTAATGGTGTTGTACATTTTTCTAATGTCAGTATGAAAGCCGATGGATGGATTGTCCAACGGATGAGTATTTCCTGGAGTTTATTGAGACTATTGTGACCTTTAGCCAGTAAATCGTTGATGCTAAAGCCAGTTGATGTTGGGTGTGATCCATCGAAGACGATTCTACAAGGAGTTGTGACAGATGAAGCCTTCCATACGACTCTCCAAGGTATGAAGTTGTGGATCGATGTGTCCTTGAGCATTGATTGTTGTTGAGCATTAAGATTTTCAATGTAGTCCACAAAACCAAGATCTTGAAGTTTTGCTTCAGATGAAATGATTTCGACTTTATCTGATGGAGAGTTGTTGAGTTTTCGAAGCTGTTGGTGATATATCTTCAGGGCGATGCTCTTGTTTGGTGCCAACTTGGTGAGAGGGTCTGCAACAAAGGGTAGAGTTGCAGTGACAGTTTTCGTATCAGGGTCGATTTTAACAGATGAATCAATGATGTTCTGCTCATATTCTTCTTTGATGCTGATTTCCTCTGGGATGTTTGAATTCTTACAATCGTTGCATTCTCTGCACTTGATGCACCGATAAGATATGGTTGAACCAGTTGATTCTATCTCTTCGAATTGCTTGATGGGATACGATGAGTAAGAAAATAACTTGTTGACATCTGGATTCACTTGAATTCCAGTTCGGTACAATGATAATTGATCACTCAAAAATCCAAGGAAGTTGGTTTGATTGAAGAATGTTTGATGAATTTTCGTGAAAATCTCATGAGGTCCTCCAATAACCCCACGACCACCATCTTGGTTGTTGAAAACTGATTCATAGATCGTCAGTCCTGACGCAAGTTGATATACGACTTTTGGGTGATATCGTAAATAGCTAATACCAACCATGAAGTGGACATCTCCTCCGATACTTGAAGGTACAGATGGAAGTTGAGTTGAACAATGATCGGATGAGTGGTAGCTTTGAGCAATCTCCGTGTAAACATCAGTGAGTGGATACTGTGGAAAGGTAGCGGTTATCGTATCAAGTGATATGCCATTGAATGATGCTAAATTGCCATCGTGCATTGGGATTTTGACGTTGAAGGTTCCAAATGACTGCAATGATGTTTGACCAACTCCGCCGATGGACGTAACTTGGGATGACATTTTGTAGCTCTTGAACCAAGTGATTGAATGGCTGAACGTTTGACGATAAAGTCACTACACCCTGTGTCATAGAAGATAGTGTATGGGGTGTTGTCAATTGAGATTGTTTGTAGCATGTAGATACCACGCTGGTCAGTTGATTCTTTATCACCAGATGTTGGAGTCGTCTTGAACGATTCATGTGCATGAAATGATAAACTGATGTTTTTGGAAAATTCTGGCAGATTGGAGCTTCGGACACAGCGTTGTTTGTAAGTTGATAACAAATCTTTGTTGACTTGATCCTCCTTGTGGTCGTTGCAAACAAGGACGTGTTTTTTGGTTGGATACTTCTGGTGGATAGGATTTGGGCAGGTGTAATCACGTTGACATCTCCCTTCTTTGTGCTTAGGTGATGAAGCATCAGCACCTGGAAAAAGACACTGAAAGCAGTATCTTTTGCTTCTTAGTAATGAGAGTCTATCAGCTGGACTTAATTCTACAAACTTCTTGCAGGTGTAGTACTGAAGAATCCTGGTGCCTCCAGGACCAAGAGTGGATACATGTTCATCAGTTCCGTCTTTTGCACCACAGATAAAGCAAATGGGCTCAGATTGAGGTATGGAAGGAAAAGGAAAATCCATACCTCTGAGTCCCGTTGTTCTTTGATGAGTCTTGATTTGATCCAGTTCGTTTGGATGAATCTTGATTGTTTGGACGTTTGTTATCGATCTTGTTGTCTTGAATGCTTGATTTCACTGTCAACTTCTGGTGTTGGATTTTCAGCTCATCTTCGAGGAAGGTACACAGTTTTGACCAAGTCTCCTCAGGTGTAAGAGTGACGTTTGATATCTGTGTTAACCATCTTGATAGCCTGGCATCACCAAGCAGGTTATAGACTTTGTTGATTGCACCACCGTAATACAGATAATTCTCGACGTGATGTTCCCTTGCCAAAGATGTAAGGTCCTTGATGAGGTTGACAATATTGGTCATTGATTCAATGATTGATCCAGTGTCTTTGGAGCGTTGAATGGAACTTGATGACGTCAGTTGGTTGATTTTTCTTTGGAGGATGAGCATGACGTTGCCATAGGCTTGATTCAGTCGATCCCAAATTTCGTCTATGTCATCTTGAGTTTTGACACAACTCAGGGCTGGTTCCTTCAGATAGTTATTCTTGAGTAAATCAGCAAGTAGATGTTTCGGAGTAGTTTTGAGATGTAGTTTTTCAAATTTTGACTTGAAGGTATATATATCGATACTATCTGAATATCCAGAAAATTTCTCAAGTTTAATGTTCAGGTTGGATTCAGAAAACAACTTTTGCTTATAGACTTGACGGTCATCGATTTCTTTGTTGAGATCTCTGATGTACACAGATTTTGATAAAGTCAAATGATCATACCGTTCCAATAGACGTTGGATTGCTTCTGTAGTAGTTTCATTGTTGGTTTCAGCTGAAGAGATGGATTCAAGACGTTTTGAAGTTTCATTGACTAAGTTGATATGTGATGATAGATTTGATTTCATGTCCATTAACTCCTCGTTGGAGCAGTCTTTTGGTTGGCGTGAGAACTGAGTAATAAGCTCCTCGATAGAATGTTTAGAATCTTTTATTGAGAATAGAAGTGATTTTTCCTTACGGTCAACAGCATCACTTTCCTGCTTTGCTTGTACCATTTGAAAATGACGTTTGGATCTGGTAGCATCCTTGATGTAATCCTTCATCACGTTGAGTGTCTCTAGGATGGTTGTTGTCAAGATTGGATCGGGGGTTTCAGTAACGAGAGTTTGTTCATTGGAACGAATGGATTTACGTAACTCGATTAACCTCTCGATGACGTCTTTGTAGTCAGCTCCAGGTTCGACAGGATTTTCGTCAATAGTGTCAGCTACCTCCTGGATAAGGACTTTGATGTTGATTGCAGATTGAGATGGCATCTCGTTGAATGTTGATCTTGTTGAGTAGATTTGAAATTCAGTTGAAGACTCCTTTGACGTGGCAACTTTCTCGACTAGCTGCCCAGTAGAGTTGAGTATTTTGTAATCGATCCGACGAAGATTACGTCTTGACATTCACGTAAATTGAGTAACGTGAACAAGTTGATAATAAATTGAGAGATTTGACTGATTCAGTTGAAATAAGTTGAATGAATTGAATTGATTGAAACGATTTGCTGCACGATCAGCGGTTGTTGAGATGGGTTCTGTTTGAATGTAGGTCCACGCACACACACAGACAAGAATTTGTAACGTTGATTGATATTGAGGTTCAAGTTCAAACTAAAAAATAAAATGAATGAAAATTCCTAAGTTTCTAATTAACAAAATAAATTGAGCCTTGAATTATAAATGTATTTGACAAGTAGAGCCTAACTTAACTTAACCTAAGGCCTGAACAGTCACTATGCAAAAAGAAACAAGAAAACAGAAAAAGTGCAAACAAGAAACAAGAAAAACCTACCAGCTGGCCAAGAATGTGTGCTGGAAATGTGAGCCAGTGAAAATACAAAGTTGAAATTGAAGAAATTCTGATTATTGTCATTTGTCATTAGTCATATTGATGTTGACTCTCTCATAGTCAACTTGTGACTGAGTAGCGAGTGAGAAAAAGTTGGCCTTTTTTATAATAAATTTGATACAAAAAACTAGTTTGACAAGATATAAAAACAATGAATATGTAACACTCTTGAGAAATCAAATGATAATTAAATAAAATGCGTGTGAAATAATTAATTACTAGATAATGACTAAATGACAAAATGATAATAACTGACAAAGTGTTTGAAATAATTGATAACATAGATAAATGACTTTAAACATAGAACAAAACAAACGACGCATGAAACACGAGAATGCACAAGAGAGAAAAGACGCTGAAAAAGAAAGCACTGGGAAAACAAAGGACGCTGGGGACAAAAAGACACTGACAAAAACGAGACACTGTAAATTGAACTATAAAATATTTTTGCTTTTTTAAATATACTAAAAATTTGATGAATCACATTACACGCGTTTACCCTGCCAAGCCAAACGCGGTGACTCAAACTTTCTTTCCTGGCCTTTTGAACCCTAGTCAAGCCTTACAACACACCCTGACCACTCGTTTTTGCTATGCTTTCACCGCGTTTACCCTGCCAAGCCAAACGCGGTGACTCAAACTTTCTTTCCTGGCCTTCTGAACCCTAGTCAAGCCTTACAACACAACCTGACGACTCGTTTTTGCTATGCTTTCACCGCGTTTACCCTGCCAAGCCAAACGCGGTGACTCAAACTTTCTTTCCTGGCCTTCTGAACCCTAGTCAAGCCTTACAACACACCCTGACCACTCGTTTTTACTATGCTTTCACCGCGTTTACCCTGCCAAGCCAAACGCGGTGACTCAAACTTTCTTTCCTGGCCTTCTGAACCCTAGTCAAGCCTTACAACACACCCTGACCACTCGTTTTTGCTATGCTTTCACCGCGTTTACCCTGCCAAGCCAAACGCGGTGACTCAAACTTTCTTTCCTGGCCTTCTGAACCCTAGTCAAGCCTTACAACACACCCTGACCACTCGTTTTTGCTATGCTTTCACCGCGTTTACCCTGCCAAGCCAAACGCGGTGACTCAAACTTTCTTTCCTGGCCTTCTGAACCCTAGTCAAGCCTTACAACACACCCTGACCACTCGTTTTTACTATGCTTTCACCGCGTTTACCCTGCCAAGCCAAACGCGGTGACTCAAACTTTCTTTCCTGGCCTTCTGAACCCTAGTCAAGCCTTACAACACACCCTGACCACTCGTTTTTGCTATGCTTTCACCGCGTTTACCCTGCCAAGCCAAACGCGGTGACTCAAACTTTCTTTCCTGGCCTTCTGAACCCTAGTCAAGCCTTACAACACACCCTGACCACTCGTTTTTGCTATGCTTTCACCGCGTTTACCCTGCCAAGCCAAACGCGGTGACTCAAACTTTCTTTCCTGGCCTTCTGAACCCTAGTCAAGCCTTACAACACACCCTGACCACTCGTTTTTGCTATGCTTTCACCGCGTTTACCCTGCCAAGCCAAACGCGGTGACTCAAACTTTCTTTCCTGGCCTTCTGAACCCTAGTCAAGCCTTACAACACACCGTGACCACTCGTTTTTGCTATGCTTTCACCGCGTTTACCCTGCCAAGCCAAACGCGGTGACTCAAACTTTCTTTCCTGGCCTTCTGAACCCTAGTCAAGCCTTACAACACACCCTGACCACTCGTTTTTGCTATGCTTTCACCGCGTTTACCCTGCCAAGCCAAACGCGGTGACTCAAACTTTCTTTCCTGGCCTTCTGAACCCTAGTCAAGCCTTACAACACACCCTGACCACTCGTTTTTGCTATGCTTTCACCGCGTTTACCCTGCCAAGCCAAACGCGGTGACTCAAACTTTCTTTCCTGGCCTTCTGAACCCTAGTCAAGCCTTACAACACACCCTGACCACTTGTTTTTGCTATGCTTTCACCGCGTTTACCCTGCCAAGCCAAACGCGGTGACTCAAACTTTCTTTCCTGGCCTTCTGAACCCTAGTCAAGCCTTACAACACACCCTGACCACTCGTTTTTGCTATGCTTTCACCGCGTTTACCCTGCCAAGCCAAACGCGGTGACTCAAACTTTCTTTCCTGGCCTTCTGAACCCTAGTCAAGCCTTACAACACACCCTGACCACTCGTTTTTACTATGCTTTCACCGCGTTTACCCTGCCAAGCCAAACGCGGTGACTCAAACTTTCTTTCCTGGCCTTCTGAACCCTAGTCAAGCCTTACAACACACCCTGACCACTCGTTTTTGCTATGCTTTCACCGCGTTTACCCTGCCAAGCCAAACGCGGTGACTCAAACTTTCTTTACTGGCCTAGTCAAGCCTTACAACACACCCTGACCACTCGTTTTTGCTATGCTTTCACCGCGTTTACCCTGCCAAGCCAAACGCGGTGACTCAAACTTTCTTTCCTGGCCTTCTGAACCCTAGTCAAGCCTTACAACACACCCTGACCACTCGTTTTTGCTATGCTTTCACCGTGTTTACCCTGCCAAGCCAAACGCGGTGACTCAAACTTTCTTTCCTGGCCTTCTGAACCCTAGTCAAGCCTTACAACACACCCTGACCACTCGTTTTTGCTATGCTTTCACCGCGTTTACCCTGCCAAGCCAAACGCGGTGACTCAAACTTTCTTTCCTGGCCTTCTGAACCCTAGTCAAGCCTTACAACACACCCTGACCACTCGTTTTTGCTATGCTTTCACCGCGTTTACCCTGCCAAGCCAAACGCGGTGACTCAAACTTTCTTTCCTGGCCTTCTGAACCCTAGTCAAGCCTTACAACACACCCTGACCACTCGTTTTTACTATGCTTTCACCGCGTTTACCCTGCCAAGCCAAACGCGGTGACTCAAACTTTCTTTCCTGGCCTTCTGAACCCTAGTCAAGCCTTACAACACACCCTGACCACTCGTTTTTGCTATGCTTTCACCGCGTTTACCCTGCCAAGCCAAACGCGGTGACTCAAACTTTCTTTCCTGGCCTTCTGAACCCTAGTCAAGCCTTACAACACAACCTGACGACTTGTTTTTGCTATGCTTTCACCGCGTTTACCCTGCCAAGCCAAACGCGGTGACTCAAACTTTCTTTCCTGGCCTTCTGAACCCTAGTCAAGCCTTACAACACACCCTGACCACTCGTTTTTACTATGCTTTCACCGCGTTTACCCTGCCAAGCCAAACGCGGTGACTCAAACTTTCTTTCCTGGCCTTCTGAACCCTAGTCAAGCCTTACAACACACCCTGACCACTCGTTTTTGCTATGCTTTCACCGCGTTTACCCTGCCAAGCCAAACGCGGTGACTCAAACTTTCTTTCCTGGCCTTCTGAACCCTAGTCAAGCCTTACAACACACCGTGACCACTCGTTTTTGCTATGCTTTCACCGCGTTTACCCTGCCAAGCCAAACGCGGTGACTCAAACTTTCTTTCCTGGCCTTCTGAACCCTAGTCAAGCCTTACAACACACCCTGACCACTCGTTTTTACTATGCTTTCACCGCGTTTACCCTGCCAAGCCAAACGCGGTGACTCAAACTTTCTTTCCTGGCCTTCTGAACCCTAGTCAAGCCTTACAACACACCCTGACCACTCGTTTTTGCTATGCTTTCACCGCGTTTACCCTGCCAAGCCAAACGCGGTGACTCAAACTTTCTTTCCTGGCCTTCTGAACCCTAGTCAAGCCTTACAACACACCCTGACCACTCGTTTTTGCTATGCTTTCACCGCGTTTACCCTGCCAAGCCAAACGCGGTGACTCAAACTTTCTTTCCTGGCCTTCTGAACCCTAGTCAAGCCTTACAACACACCCTGACCACTCGTTTTTGCTATGCTTTCACCGCGTTTACCCTGCCAAGCCAAACGCGGTGACTCAAACTTTCTTTCCTGGCCTTCTGAACCCTAGTCAAGCCTTACAACACACCGTGACCACTCGTTTTTGCTATGCTTTCACCGCGTTTACCCTGCCAAGCCAAACGCGGTGACTCAAACTTTCTTTCCTGGCCTTCTGAACCCTAGTCAAGCCTTACAACACACCCTGACCACTCGTTTTTGCTATGCTTTCACCGCGTTTACCCTGCCAAGCCAAACGCGGTGACTCAAACTTTCTTTCCTGGCCTTCTGAACCCTAGTCAAGCTTTACAACACACCCTGACCACTCGTTTTTGCTATGCTTTCACCGCGTTTACCCTGCCAAGCCAAACGCGGTGACTCAAACTTTCTTTCCTGGCCTTCTGAACCCTAGTCAAGCCTTACAACACACCCTGACCACTCGTTTTTACTATGCTTTCACCGCGTTTACCCTGCCAAGCCAAACGCGGTGACTCAAACTTTCTTTCCTGGCCTTCTGAACCCTAGTCAAGCCTTACAACACACCCTGACCACTCGTTTTTACTATGCTTTCACCGCCTTTACCCTGCCAAGCCAAACGCGGTGACTCAAACTTTCTTTCCTGGCCTTCTGAACCCTAGCCAAATTTGATTGTAACCTTTGCTTTTTACTTCATAACAACTGAACTCAGATGTTGTCGATCATGATTTGCTTTTTTTCTGATTTTTAAGCTTTAGATCTTTTAATTGCAAATGCATTAGCCTGGAATGGAACACTGATCTTTTTCTTCAAAGTCATTATTTATATATGTTCCATATAGCGGAAGTTCGAGTGAACGTTTTATTAAAACCTGTCAATCAATTATTTAGTCATTTAACATTGTAGCTCATAACATTTGAGTGAACAGTGACAGGCAATAAACGCAGGCGATAAACGCCTATACAAGTTCCTCTGTAAGTGGATGTATAATATTTACTTGTGGTTATTTTCCAATAAGAAAGAGAGTTTATTTATTTTTCAAAAAGAAAAAGAATTTAGGCTCATCCCTCGACTTGTTCTTTCTATTTTTCACGTATCATTTTTGTTTCAATATTTTGAGATATAAATTTAATTTAAGAAAATATTTTGTTGGTGTTAACCTTTGACGCGCCTTATGTTGCAAAACTATATCATCTTGGCTTTCAATAAATTAGCTTTCGCTTCGGTCAAAGTGAAATTCTCGCTCAGTAATGGAAAACTTTTTCGCTTAGAAAAACTAATTTTTTTCGCTTAGATAAAAGTAAATTTTCTCGCTTTGATAAACTCACTTTTTCCGCTTTATAAACTCACTTTTTCTGCTTAGATAAACTAACTTTTTTGTTTAGATAAACTCATTTTTTCCGCTTAGATAATAACATTTTTTTTGCTTTGATAGATTCACATTTTTCGCTTAGATAAACTCATTTATTTTCGCTTAGATAAACTCATTTTTTTCGCTTAGATAAACTCATTTTTTCGCTTGGATAAACTCATTTTTTTCGCGAAGATAAAAACTTTTTTTCGCTTAGATAGATTCACATTTTTTCGCTTAGATAAACTCATTTTTTTTCGCTTAGATAAACTCATTTTTTTCGCTTTGATAAACTCACTTTTTTTCGCTTTGATAAATTCACATTTTCTCGCATAGATAAACTCATTTTTAAACTCACTTTCTTTTCGCTTAGATAAACTGACTATTTCATCGCTTTAATAAACTTACATTTTTCGCACTGCTTTTTTTCGCTTTAACAATTTTTTTCATTGGCAGGCTTGTTCTCTGGTCGGTAGAGATTCACCATGGTGAATTTGAGCTCTGGCGAACGCCGTGCTGCCCGGCAATCGTCCTTACGGGAAGGTCTTGTGCTGTAATAAGTCCAGACCGACTTAAGGCAAAATCTAATCGGACGCTGTGTCTTCAATTTTGGTGCTATGTCTTAGATATTTTGCAGGCTTGTTTTCCATTTAACAGAGATGCCTCACTGAGAGTTTGACCGGCTGAAAACACCGTACAACCCGGCAATCGTCCTTACGGGAAGGTCCTGCAGCGCACCTTTCGCGGCCCGTAGCTGGGTGACCGGTGACGGTGGAGTGATAAGATTTGGCATGCTTTCCTCCTCCGATATGTTTGATGTCTCCAGAAAGTTTCAAGCCGTGAGACCTACCCAGTCCGGCGCTAGGAGAGGAGGCATTTACGGTCCCGTAGCGCCCTTCTGTCAACTTTTCAGGACTTTGGACGTATGTTTTCAGAATCTACACCCAAAAAAATATGAAATATCAAAACCTTTAAAATTTCAAAGGTAACCCTGACCCGATTCGAACTGGGGATCCCCAGTGCGTGAACCCGATACTGTGAAAAGCACAGGTCGAAATCATATATCGACGCTGTGCCGACGAATCGAGATTCTATTCAGCGCGCAATCAACGAAGACAAAAGTAACCATGACGACCATCCAAGATCTTGGATGAAGTTCAAAGTTGATATTTTTATTCCCGTCGTTGAAAACACAACTGAAAAAAGTCATCAATGCTTTTTAAAAAGAGTCAGTGATAGAGAATCGTAACATAAAGTCTGTCTATTATTTCGATTCAATTAAAGTGACATTTCCATAATTAATAGTTGAGTAATTACTGATATACATTTGGGGATCATGTAAAAGATTTCTTTCGAAAGAAACTCACTTCAGGTTTCTGGGGAATTCGTAAATAGTAAACCAAACCCTGAGTAAACTACATACTGATACAGTCTGCTAGACATTAATAAGGTAATATTTGCAATATTTGCTCTTCATCTTTGATTCATTCTACAGTGATTAGATTTACATGTGCGCGATAAAATTTCTACTATTGGTCTTCAGAGGTTAATTCTTTGAAAACTTAACCTCTGATACTCAGGGTATGAACCCAATGCCTTATACCACTGGGCCAACTTCAAGCCTTGCGCTGGCGAAATTTCTCAGGGGTGTCATTCCTTCGCATGGTTTCTGCCCCCCCCCCCTTAAAATAAGGGAGCAAAAAAATTGCCTTTTAAAAGAGGGGGGATTTTTGTCATTTTTTTTAAATAAGGGGATTCTTTATCAAGGGCTGCAAGAATCTATCAAAACAAGAAAAAAGGGGGGACTAAAATATAACTTTAGTTTTATTGATAATCATTTTCTTTGTCAAGTGAATTTTCGCCATGTTAAGTTGTGAATGTAAAATATATTTGAAAAATTGAATAAAAAGCTTTTCGGCTTACGCCATCATCAGTTATCATACAAGTAAAAAGAAAGTAACAAATTTATTGAAAAAATTGGAAAAAAAAAAAAAAAAAAAAAATGTGAGTAATTAAAAGCAATAAAAAATTTAAGTGACGATAAAATATATTACAGTATAGGGAATTATTAAAAAGCTATAAATATCATTAAGTCTCACGTGACTCCATTTCTGAAAAGCATAAGGCTACGAGTTTCTATTTGGTTATTCAAACTAGGTCCTTTGGTAGCAATAAAGAATGCCTCCAAGATTTTTCTTTGTGTTGAGAATTTTGACGCGTTGAAGATTGATTTCCAAACAAAAGAGTGACCTGGGTTGTTGAGTAGGTGTTTAGCGGGCTCTGATTTATGATTGGGGTTCCCATGTTCAGTCCATCTGACTTCAACATTACGATTCGTTTCCTCGTGCTGATTTCCCCAAGCCATTCATTGCTAGTGTGATAAAAACCTTTGAAGATAAACAATCAACACAACCTCAACCGAGTCAAACTAACCAAACTGAAGTACCAGCTAAACTAAAGCTCTCCTTTGAAATACCGTACTGCGAAGAAAACGAGAAATTGTCTAAATATTTCCTCACCAAATTCAATAATTTCACTGACAATCGCTATAAACTTTCAATATTTTGGAAAACAAGGAAGGTAAATACTTTGTTCACGTTAAAGGATAAAAATCCACATCCCTCCTGCAAAATTTATGAGGGTTTATGTGATTGTGGAGAGAATTATATCGGGGAAACGAATCGTAATGTTGAAGTCAGATGGACTGAACATGGGAACCCCAATCATAAATCAGAACCCGCTAAACACCTACTCAACAACCCAGGTCACTCTTTTGTTTGGAAATCAATCTTCAACGCGTCAAAATTCTCAACACAAAGAAAAATCTTGGAGGCATTCTTTATTGCTACCAAAGGACCTAGTTTGAATAACCAAATAGAAACTCGTAGCCTTATGCTTTTCAGAAATGGAGTCACGTGAGACTTAATGATATTTATAGCTTTTTAATAATTCCCTATACTGTAATATATTTTATCGTCACTTAAATTTTTTATTGCTTTTAATTACTCACATTTTTTTTCCAATTTTTTCAATAAATTTGTTACTTTCTTTTTACTTGTATGATAACTGATGATGGCGTAAGCCGAAAAGCTTTTTATTCAATTTTTCAAATATATTTTACATTCACATTTTCTTTGTCTAATAATATCTTCTTTCCCGTTTCCGTGCTCACAATCTCATGCCCTTTATTTTGCAGACCATACTATATTGAAAGTTATGTGTATTGTAAAACATGTTGTGTTATTACTGACTTTGACGCACGCTCCACCAAAGGAGCTTTCCTTTGTGTTTAATTGCTGCTGAACTGACGTCATTTTCCCAAATGACCTGCGGAATTTTGTTTATATTTAAAATGAATAGTTTATTTGATACACGTATTAATTCCCAAATGACTTACAAGAATTTGTTTGTAATTTATCTAGTCATTAGGGATTTCTAGCTTATCTAGAAATCCCTCCTATTTCTTTTCTATGATTGTATTCCCTAATGACATTGTTAGATATTTTGACATGTTGATATGCTATAAAAGCTGTGGAAATTTTCATTTAATCAGAGAAGGTTGTGAGGGTAGCTCACGCCACATTTTGAAACGGTTTTTTAACAGAAGAAACTTATATCAAATCATTGAACAACCTCACAACACTCATTCTCTACATAAAGATTTCAAAATTAGTAGCTGCATAATGATGAAAGAAGAATGCTGCTTTCTTGTTAAAGAGTAAGATCATATTTTCTTATTCTTGGTTGGTTCGAGTCAAGCCACGTTACCTTGGTCCAGACCGCTGCTTGCACGTCGGGACAACTGCTTCGACTCTTGGTTTGGAAGGAGATCTGGTTGTTGGATCAACGGAGATTGCTGGCTGGTGGATCGAGGGGATTGCTGGCTGGTGGATCGAGGGGATTGCTGGCTGGTGGATTGAGGTGATTGCTGGTTTGGTCAACGGAGATTGGTTGGATTTGAGTCAAGCCACGCTACCTTGGTACAGACCGCTGCTTGCACGTCGGTACAACTGCTTTGATTCTATCTGCAAAGACTTCGATTGCAACAGTAAGACTCTATCTACATCCAAATTCCTTTGAAGTCTGCTTCAAGTTTTGCGACTGAGGACAACCTGGTGTTTCCAGTTCGAGTCAAGCCACGCTACCTTGGTACAGACCGCTGCTTGCACGTCGGTACAACTGCTTCGACTCCATCTGCAAAGACTTCGATTGCAACAGTAAGACTCTATCTACATCCAAATTTCTTTGAAGTCTACTTCAAGTTTTGCGACTGAGGACAACCTGGTGTTTTCATTTTGAGTCAAGCCACGCTACCTTGGTACAGACCGCTGCTTGCACGTCGGTACAACTGCTTCGACTCCAACTGCAAAAAACTCAACTACTTCGACGCTGTCTATCAAACGTCACGTCGTCGACTCAACTGAGCTTTGTTGGTAAGGCTCTGTTCACACTTTCAACTTTGTTTTGTGAAGTGTTCAACTCATCTGCTTCGACGCTGTCTATCAAAAGTAACGTCGTCAACATCAACTGAGCTTCGTTGGTAAGGCTCTGTTCACACTTTCAACTTGTTTTGTGAAGTGTTCAACTCAACTGCTTCGACGCTGTCTATCAAACGTCACGTCGTCAACTCAACTGCTTCGACGCTGTCTATCAAAAGTCACGTCGTCAAATCAACTGCTTCGACGCTGTCTATCCACGTCACGTCGTCAACTCAACTGAGCTTCGTTGGTAAGGCTCTTTTCACACTTTAACTTTGTTTGTGAAGTGTTCAACTCATCTGCTTCGACGCTGTCTATCAAACGTCACGTCGTCAACTCAACTGCTTCGACGCTGTCTATCAAACGTCACGTCGTCAACCTCAACTGAGCTTCATTGGTAAGGCTCTTTTCACACTTTAACTTTGTTTCGTGAAGTGTTCATCTGCTTCGACGCTGTCTATCACACGTCACGTCGTCAAATCAACTGCTTCGACGCTGTCTATCAAAAGTCACGTCGTCAAATCAACTGCTTCGACGCTGTCTATCAAAAGTCACGTCGTCAAATCTACTGCTTCGACGCTGTCTGTCAAACGTCACGTCGTCAACCTCAACTGAGCTTCATTGGTAAGGCTCTGTTCACACTTTCAACTTTGTTTGTGAAGTGTTCAACTCATCTGCTTCGACGCTGTCTATCAAAAGTCACGTCGTCAACATCAACTGAGCTTCGTTGGTAAGGCTCTTTTCACACTTTAACTTTGTTTGTGAAGTGTTCAACTCATCTGCTTCGACGCTGTCTGTCAAACGTCACGTCGTCAACTCAACTGCTTCGACGCTGTCTGTCAAAGTCACGTCTTCAACTCTACTGCTTCGACGCTGTCTGTCAAACGTCACGTCGTCAACCTCAACTGAGCTTCATTGGTAAGGCTCTGTTCACACTTTCAACTTTGTTTTGTGAAGTGTTCAACTCATCTGCTTCGACGCTGTCTATCAAAAGTCACGTCGTCAACATCAACTGAGCTTCGTTGGTAAGGCTCTTTTCACACTTTAACTTTGTTTGTGAAGTGTTCAACTCATCTGCTTCGACGCTGTCTGTCAAACGTCACGTCGTCAACTCAACTGCTTCGACGCTGTCTGTCAAAAGTCACGTCGTCAACTCTACTGCTTCGACGCTGTCTATCAAACGTCACGTCGTCAACCTCAACTGAGCTTCATTGGTAAGGCTCTGTTCACACTTTCAACTTACTTTGTGAAGTGTTCAACTCAACTGCTTCGGCGCTGTCTATCAAAAGTCACGTCGTCAACTCTACTGCTTCGACGCTGTCTATCAAAAGTCACGTCGTCAACTCAACTGCTTCGACGCTGTCTATCAAACGTCACGTCGTCAACCTCAACTGAGCTTCATTGGTAAGGCTCTTTTCACACTTTCAACTTTGTTTTGTGAAGTGTCCAACTCAACTGCTTCGACGCTGTCTGTCACACGTCACGTCGTCAACTCTACTGCTTCGACGCTGTCTGTCACACGTCACGTCGTCAACTCTACTGCTTCGACGCTGTCTGTCACACGTCACGTCGTCAACTCTACTGCTTCGACGCTGTCTGTCACACGTCACGTCGTCAACTCAACTGAGCTTCATTGGTAAGGCTCTTTTCACACTTTCAACTTTGTTTTGTGAAGTGTCCAACTCAACTGCTTCGACGCTGTCTGTCAAACGTCACGTCGTCAACTCAACTGCTTCGACGCTGTCTGTCACACGTCACGTCGTCAACTCTACTGCTTCGACGCTGTCTGTCACACGTCACGTCGTCAACTCTACTGCTTCGACGCTGTCTATCAAATGTCACGTCGTCAACCTCACCAGAGAGCTTGTTGGTTAGGCTCTATTCACACCTCAACTTCGAGCTGTCAAGTCAACAACTGGAAACAATCTGGTGTTTTCAGTTCGAGTCAAGCTAACGTTACCTTGGTACAGACCGCTGCTTGCACGTCGGTACAACTGCTTCGACTCTAGCTGTCAAGTCAACACATCAACAGAGAGCTTGTTGGTCAGGCTCCATTCACATTTTCAACTTCGATCGTCGCTGACAAAATCAACTGCTCACATTCAACCACCAAACGATGTCTGTCACTAGTGAAACTGGAGACCAGATGTCTGTGGATCTGAAGATATCGAGTCTTCGCAGAAAACGAGGAGGAAAGAAAGGTTCAATAACCAAACGAATCAACTTGATTGAGGAAATCATGAAGATGAATGGCAGTCGTACCAGAATTCGCTCATTGTACGACTCGATGATTCTTGTTTTGGAAGAAGCTCACGTCATCAACCAAAAACTTGAAGATCTTGGTGATGATACAGAAGGATGGATGGATGACATGAAGTTTCAAACCGACAACATCAAATCAAAGATCGATGATTATCTTGAACTGCTAAAAGATAATCCCCCTTCGGAAGCTGGTGGATCAGATTGGCTACTTGGGAAATTCCTCCGAATGGACGAAGCACAAAAGGAAATCACCAAGGAGCTTGAAAATTTGGCTCCAATCACAACACAACCGGCAAGCACACTAAACGTATCTGCACCTGGATTTCAACCCAATCCAACATTGCCACTAACAACTATGGTTAATCCATTCGTGACTACCATAGCTCCTACTTGCACAACATTTTCCAATGCATTCGACAAATCGACGTATGTTCAACCACAACGTAGCAGAGTGGATCCATCACCTTTTCAGATTATCAGCACCCCAAAAGAACATGCGCCAAAGGATGCAGTACCGAAGAATCAAACAATTACAGATCACTCATCTATACCATTCAACTCTAACAAGGTCGATTCATGGATAGATGAGCTCGACATCAACAAACCACCGTATCAACTGGCTGGTAGCAAAATGGAAGATACACTCGCCACATGGTTTGTACAACAAGGTCTACCAAGGATCAGAATACCATGGTTTGATGGCACTCCATCAAGCTACGTAGAATTCGTAACCAGTTTTAGAGATCTTGTCCACAACCAAGGATATTTGACCACGCTTCAGAAATGCATCTATCTACATCAAGCTGTACGAGGGGAAGTCAAGAGGTCGATCCAAGGCTTCAGAAATGACCATGAAGGCTACGTCCTCGCACTCAGAAGAATAAAGTACATGTTTGGTCAACGATCAAGAATTGCAGAGTCCGTCATCACAAAGATTGTCGACTATAAACCAATTGGCAACAGAGATCAAACTTCGCTCACCGAGTTCTACTACACACTAAGTGATTGCTTGGTGACGCTACGAAAACTAAACTATGTTTCCGACCTATACAGCACAGACATACTCCGACAAGCCTGCACCAAACTTCCGCAGTACCTGCTACATAAATGGGCTGATTATTGTCTTACCCTGAGAAGATCCTGTGAACCAAATCTCACCCACTTGGAAGCCTGGCTTCAAGAAAGGATTCTTGCATCCAAAGACTCTTATCTACCAAGAAAGAATGACGATAGAAAGGATCACAGGGACCACAAAGATCATAGAGATTCAAGAAATGGACAAGGACAAGGGAAGCAAAATCAATCACATGACAATGGCCATCGATCAATTGGTCTGGCAAAATTGGAGATGGAAAACCAACAGGACAACAAGGAACAAAAACAAAATCCAAAGACAACAAGTCAAGCAACAAATGCTACTTATGCAAGGATGAGCATCAAATTCACAAATGTCCAAAATACGTATCACTGGATCAACCAGAACGCTTTGAAATGGCAAAGAAGTTGAATCTTTGCTACAACTGCTTGAAGAAGGATCACTTTACTTCAAAATGCAAATCAAAGAACAATTGTTTTAACGCTGGTTGCGATGAACGTCATCATACCACGCTACATGAATACTTCACTGAACATGTAAAAGAATCATTCTCAGGAAACACTCAAGTTGTTGAACCATCTGGTACAGTGTATCTATCGGTCGTTCCAGTAAAGCTTCAAGGACTGGATTCTTCGTCTATCACTACCTACGCACTTTTGGACACAGGTAGTCAAAGCACTTTGGTCAGAGATGACTTCGCCAAGAAACTCAAACTGAAGAAAAAAGACAAGAAGATCACCATAACAACAATCAATGACATTGGAACAAAAACTAAAGTCAAAGAAACGTCAATGCGTGTCGAAAACAAAGATGGAATTGGTGTCAACATCGACCACTGCTATATTGTACCAAAATCAAGCTTTCACATGCCAAAGCAGCGATATCCTTCGACAATGATGAAAAAGATGAAGGAGGAGAAAGGCATAAAACTACACAACGCTCTTTATGAAGAAATTGGAATTCTCATAGGAGCAAACGTTCCATCCGTCCACATACCCTTGGAAGTCAAGGAAGGAGAAAATTCCGAACCACTGGCTATCAAAACAATCTTTGGATGGACCCTCTTCGGTGCCAGTGGACAACCAGAGACGGTATCAATGAACAGAATTGTTATCGAACCAGAAGCTGATCTCCATCACTGTGTACAAAGAATATGGGATCAAGACTTTATTACAAACCCATCAGACCGTGACGAAGCCCTATCGATAGAGGATAAACGGTGTCACGAAAAGCTGGAATCGGAAACTGTTCTCGCTGATGGAAAGTATCAAGTACCAATGCTTTGGAAGAAAGATGTAACACTTTCAAACAACCGTACTGTGGCCGAGAAAAGATTCCACCAACTTCAAAACAAGCTGAGAAGAGAACCAAACCTTCGAAAGCTTTACGACCAAAGTATGACCAAATATCTTGAGATTGGTTATGCAAGAAAGATGACGTCAGAAGAGGCAGCTACCGCACACCCAAGAACATGGTATCTACCGCATTATGGCGTCTTCAACCCAAACAAACCAGGCAAAATTCGTCTTGTGTTTGATGCAGCTGCAAAGTTTCAAGGAACAAGCTTAAACGATGCTCTATACACTGGACCAGACCTGCTTAACAATATGCTTGGAGTACTGATGAGATTCAGAACACACCACTTTGCATTTTCCGCAGACATTGAAGGAATGTTCAATCAAGTGAAAGTCAACCAAGAGGACACACAATCATTGAGGTTCCTTTGGAAAGAAGATATTGACTCACCTGATCAACCAGACACCTACCAAATGTTGGTTCATATCATGGGTGCAACATGCTCACCAACGTGTGCCAATTATGCTCTAAAAAGATGTGCAAGGGATCACTTAGGAGACTTCGACCCAAGCACCATTGAAACAATCTTACGATCGTTCTATGTGGATGACCTATTAAAATCTACAGAAAACATCGAAACTGGTCAACAACTTATCAAAGAAGTTATCGACATCACAAAGCTGGGCGGAAATCGCTTAACCAAATTCGTTAGCAACGACCCAGAACTACTCAAGAATGTACCAGAAGAATTGATATCACCTTCAGTAAACATTCAGATGGAAGATGGACAAAATCATTCTACTAAAGCACTTGGCATCACTTGGAATACCAAAGAAGATGTGCTAACATTCCTGCCAAACATTGTGAACGCTTCTTCAACCAAGAGGGGAATCCTTAGCGTTGTTAGCTCACTGTATGACCCACTGGGGTTTCTTTCACCTTTCACCACTACTGCAAAGATGATACTGCAAGATGTATGGAAAAATGGCACAAATTGGGATGAACCAGTCAACTACGAAATTCAAAGAAAGTGGAACAAATGGCAATCTGGCCTATCCACTATCGACATGTTCAAGTTGGAGAGATGCTACAACATTCCAATATCATCCAAGATTCAACTACATATCTTTGGCGATGCATCAGAAAACGCCTATGGTGCAGTTGCTTATCTCAGAACAACCACAGAACCGATCAACGTTAGCTTTGTATCAGCCAAAGGAAGAGTTGCACCAACAAAACAAGTTCCTCTACCAAGATTGGAATTAAGTGCAGCAACAATTGCAGTACGATTATACAGATTAATCATCAAAGAAATTGACTTGCCAATCGAGGACAGTCATTTTTGGAGTGACTCGACACTGACCCTCCAATACATAACAAATGAAAGGAATCGTTTCAAGACCTTCGTAGCAAACAGAGTCTCAGAAATTCGAGAAGTGACACAACCTACACAATGGCATCACGTTAATGGTGAAGAAAATCCTGGTGACATTACCACAAGAGGAGTCTTCAGCGTAAAAGAACTACTTCAGGGAAACAAAAAACGAAGTTGGCTCAAAGGACCATCATTCTTAATGGCAGACGAATCAACTTGGAAGGACAAGAAAATTGAAGAAATCGACCCTGGTGATACCGAAATCAGAAAAACCTTCATTTCAATGATTAGACAGGACAATTCAACCTGGTTACCTTACACAGATTACTCAAACTTTAACAAGATTGTACGTTACATGGCTTGGGTTCTTCGTTATACCCGTAACCTTCGAGCAGAAGCTAAAAGGAAACGTGAGAATTCCAAGAAGAAACGTGACAAAGGAAAACCTTACCTAACACCAGAAGAAATCAAAGCTGCAACAATTATCGTCATCAAGGATGTTCAGCTATCAGAATTCGATGGAGAAATTGATGACCTTACAAAGAAACAGGAAGTTGAAAAGGAGAGCAAACTCTATCAATTCAAACCATTCCTGGACAAAAATGGCATCTTGAGAATCGGCGGTAGACTTACGAATGCCCCTGTCTCATTTGAAGCAAAACATCAAATTGTTATCCCCAAAGGACATGTTGCGTCACTTATTGCTGAGAAATATCACAAAGAGAATGGTCACAGTGGTGTAAATCAAACCTTATCTGAAGTTAGACAGAAATATTGGATATTATGTGGAAGGCAAGTAATCAAAACAGTCATCAAAGCATGCGTGGAATGTCAAAGATTTAAAAACAAACCTGAGATTCCAATGATGGCTGACTTACCTAACAGCAGAATGCAACTCAACCAACCACCATTCACCAATACTGGTGTGGATTTCTTTGGACCAATTCTCGTTAAACAAGGTCGCAAACGTCTGAAGCGCTGGGTTTCACTATTTACATGCATGACGGTCCGATGCGTCCATCTTGAAGTTGTAGAAAGTATGGAAACTGACGATTTTTTAAACGCACTCCAACGCTTCATCAGTCGCAGACAGAAACCAAGGAAGCTGCTCTCGGATTGTGGCTCAAACTTTAAAGGTGCGGTAAACGAGCTCAAAGAAGAACTAAGAAAATTGAACCAGCACAAGATTGGGGAATTTTGTTCACTCAGGGAGATTGAATGGCAATTCAACCCTCCATCGGCGCCACACATGGGTGGAGCCTGGGAACGACTAGTTCGAACCGTCAAAACAAGCATGAAATTCACCTTGAAGAATCTAATATTAACCGAATTTCAACTTATGACATTCATAACTGAAGTGGAAAATATCGTGAACAGTCGTCCACTAACTCCAATCAGTGAAGATCCTAAAGACTTAGAGGCACTAACACCGAACCACCTGCTAAAAGGATTCAACAACGCAGAAGTCCTACTCAATACAGACAAAGATTTGGACATCACAAAATGCTATCGCAAACGATGGAAGCACATTCAGATGTGCTTAGAACACTTCTGGAATAGATGGAGATCTGAATATCTCCCAACACTGACAACAAGAGGCAAATGGGTCGAAGAAAGGAGAAACCTGCAAGTTGGTGATATGGTCCTCCTGCACACGGATGCACCAAGAGGACAATGGCCACTCGGTATTATTGTGGAAACAATACCCGGACGAGACAATCGAATTCGAATGGCGTATGTAAAGACGAATGCTGGTACATACCTCCGACCCGCTTCGAAGATTTACAGACTTGAACTTCCCAACGTTCGTTAAGGGGAGGGGTATATTGTAAAACATGTTGTGTTATTACTGACTTTGACGCACGCTCCACCAAAGGAGCTTTCCTTTGTGTTTAATTGCTGCTGAACTGACGTCATTTTCCCAAATGACCTGCGGAATTTTGTTTATATTTAAAATGAATAGTTTATTTGATACACGTATTAATTCCCAAATGACTTACAAGAATTTGTTTGTAATTTATCTAGTCATTAGGGATTTCTAGCTTATCTAGAAATCCCTCCTATTTCTTTTCTATGATTGTATTCCCTAATGACATTGTTAGATATTTTGACATGTTGATATGCTATAAAAGCTGTGGAAATTTTCATTTAATCAGAGAAGGTTGTGAGGGTAGCTCACGCCACATTTTGAAACGGTTTTTTAACAGAAGAAACTTATATCAAATCATTGAACAACCTCACAACACTCATTCTCTACATAAAGATTTCAAAATTAGTAGCTGCATAATGATGAAAGAAGAATGCTGCTTTCTTGTTAAAGAGTAAGATCATATTTTCTTATTCTTGGTTGGTTCGAGTCAAGCCACGTTACCTTGGTCCAGACCGCTGCTTGCACGTCGGGACAACTGCTTCGACTCTTGGTTTGGAAGGAGATCTGGTTGTTGGATCAACGGAGATTGCTGGCTGGTGGATCGAGGGGATTGCTGGCTGGTGGATCGAGGGGATTGCTGGCTGGTGGATTGAGGTGATTGCTGGTTTGGTCAACGGAGATTGGTTGGATTTGAGTCAAGCCACGCTACCTTGGTACAGACCGCTGCTTGCACGTCGGTACAACTGCTTTGATTCTATCTGCAAAGACTTCGATTGCAACAGTAAGACTCTATCTACATCCAAATTCCTTTGAAGTCTGCTTCAAGTTTTGCGACTGAGGACAACCTGGTGTTTCCAGTTCGAGTCAAGCCACGCTACCTTGGTACAGACCGCTGCTTGCACGTCGGTACAACT
Source organism: Clytia hemisphaerica (assembly GCF_902728285.1). Lineage (NCBI taxonomy): Eukaryota > Metazoa > Cnidaria > Hydrozoa > Leptothecata > Clytiidae > Clytia > Clytia hemisphaerica. Next base: position 653,851 of record NW_027104185.1, read on the forward strand.
GCTTCGACTCCATCTGCAAAGACTTCGATTGCAACAGTAAGACTCTATCTACATCCAAATTTCTTTGAAGTCTACTTCAAGTTTTGCGACTGAGGACAACCTGGTGTTTTCATTTTGAGTCAAGCCACGCTACCTTGGTACAGACCGCTGCTTGCACGTCGGTACAACTGCTTCGACTCCAACTGCAAAAAACTCAACTACTTCGACGCTGTCTATCAAACGTCACGTCGTCGACTCAACTGAGCTTTGTTGGTAAGGCTCTGTTCACACTTTCAACTTTGTTTTGTGAAGTGTTCAACTCATCTGCTTCGACGCTGTCTATCAAAAGTAACGTCGTCAACATCAACTGAGCTTCGTTGGTAAGGCTCTGTTCACACTTTCAACTTGTTTTGTGAAGTGTTCAACTCAACTGCTTCGACGCTGTCTATCAAACGTCACGTCGTCAACTCAACTGCTTCGACGCTGTCTATCAAAAGTCACGTCGTCAAATCAACTGCTTCGACGCTGTCTATCCACGTCACGTCGTCAACTCAACTGAGCTTCGTTGGTAAGGCTCTTTTCACACTTTAACTTTGTTTGTGAAGTGTTCAACTCATCTGCTTCGACGCTGTCTATCAAACGTCACGTCGTCAACTCAACTGCTTCGACGCTGTCTATCAAACGTCACGTCGTCAACCTCAACTGAGCTTCATTGGTAAGGCTCTTTTCACACTTTAACTTTGTTTCGTGAAGTGTTCATCTGCTTCGACGCTGTCTATCACACGTCACGTCGTCAAATCAACTGCTTCGACGCTGTCTATCAAAAGTCACGTCGTCAAATCAACTGCTTCGACGCTGTCTATCAAAAGTCACGTCGTCAAATCTACTGCTTCGACGCTGTCTGTCAAACGTCACGTCGTCAACCTCAACTGAGCTTCATTGGTAAGGCTCTGTTCACACTTTCAACTTTGTTTGTGAAGTGTTCAACTCATCTGCTTCGACGCTGTCTATCAAAGTCACGTCGTCAACATCAACTGAGCTTCGTTGGTAAGGCTCTTTTCACACTTTAACTTTGTTTGTGAAGTGTTCAACTCATCTGCTTCGACGCTGTCTGTCAAACGTCACGTCGTCAACTCAACTGCTTCGACGCTGTCTGTCAAACGTCACGTCGTCAACCTCAACTGAGCTTCATTGGTAAGGCTCTGTTCACACTTTCAACTTTGTTTTGTGAAGTGTTCAACTCATCTGCTTCGACGCTGTCTATCAAAAGTCACGTCGTCAACATCAACTGAGCTTCGTTGGTAAGGCTCTTTTCACACTTTAACTTTGTTTGTGAAGTGTTCAACTCATCTGCTTCGACGCTGTCTGTCAAACGTCACGTCGTCAACTCAACTGCTTCGACGCTGTCTGTCAAAAGTCACGTCGTCAACTCTACTGCTTCGACGCTGTCTATCAAACGTCACGTCGTCAACCTCAACTGAGCTTCATTGGTAAGGCTCTGTTCACACTTTCAACTTACTTTGTGAAGTGTTCAACTCAACTGCTTCGGCGCTGTCTATCAAAAGTCACGTCGTCAACTCTACTGCTTCGACGCTGTCTATCAAAAGTCACGTCGTCAACTCAACTGCTTCGACGCTGTCTATCAAACGTCACGTCGTCAACCTCAACTGAGCTTCATTGGTAAGGCTCTTTTCACACTTTCAACTTTGTTTTGTGAAGTGTCCAACTCAACTGCTTCGACGCTGTCTGTCACACGTCACGTCGTCAACTCTACTGCTTCGACGCTGTCTGTCACACGTCACGTCGTCAACTCTACTGCTTCGACGCTGTCTGTCACACGTCACGTCGTCAACTCTACTGCTTCGACGCTGTCTGTCACACGTCACGTCGTCAACTCAACTGAGCTTCATTGGTAAGGCTCTTTTCACACTTTCAACTTTGTTTTGTGAAGTGTCCAACTCAACTGCTTCGACGCTGTCTGTCAAACGTCACGTCGTCAACTCAACTGCTTCGACGCTGTCTGTCACACGTCACGTCGTCAACTCTACTGCTTCGACGCTGTCTGTCACACGTCACGTCGTCAACTCTACTGCTTCGACGCTGTCTATCAAATGTCACGTCGTCAACCTCACCAGAGAGCTTGTTGGTTAGGCTCTATTCACACCTCAACTTCGAGCTGTCAAGTCAACAACTGGAAACAATCTGGTGTTTTCAGTTCGAGTCAAGCTAACGTTACCTTGGTACAGACCGCTGCTTGCACGTCGGTACAACTGCTTCGACTCTAGCTGTCAAGTCAACACATCAACAGAGAGCTTGTTGGTCAGGCTCCATTCACATTTTCAACTTCGATCGTCGCTGACAAAATCAACTGCTCACATTCAACCACCAAACGATGTCTGTCACTAGTGAAACTGGAGACCAGATGTCTGTGGATCTGAAGATATCGAGTCTTCGCAGAAAACGAGGAGGAAAGAAAGGTTCAATAACCAAACGAATCAACTTGATTGAGGAAATCATGAAGATGAATGGCAGTCGTACCAGAATTCGCTCATTGTACGACTCGATGATTCTTGTTTTGGAAGAAGCTCACGTCATCAACCAAAAACTTGAAGATCTTGGTGATGATACAGAAGGATGGATGGATGACATGAAGTTTCAAACCGACAACATCAAATCAAAGATCGATGATTATCTTGAACTGCTAAAAGATAATCCCCCTTCGGAAGCTGGTGGATCAGATTGGCTACTTGGGAAATTCCTCCGAATGGACGAAGCACAAAAGGAAATCACCAAGGAGCTTGAAAATTTGGCTCCAATCACAACACAACCGGCAAGCACACTAAACGTATCTGCACCTGGATTTCAACCCAATCCAACATTGCCACTAACAACTATGGTTAATCCATTCGTGACTACCATAGCTCCTACTTGCACAACATTTTCCAATGCATTCGACAAATCGACGTATGTTCAACCACAACGTAGCAGAGTGGATCCATCACCTTTTCAGATTATCAGCACCCCAAAAGAACATGCGCCAAAGGATGCAGTACCGAAGAATCAAACAATTACAGATCACTCATCTATACCATTCAACTCTAACAAGGTCGATTCATGGATAGATGAGCTCGACATCAACAAACCACCGTATCAACTGGCTGGTAGCAAAATGGAAGATACACTTTCCACATGGTTTGTACAACAAGGTCTACCAAGGATCAGAATACCATGGTTTGATGGCACTCCATCAAGCTACGTAGAATTCGTAACCAGTTTTAGAGATCTTGTCCACAACCAAGGATATTTGACCACGCTTCAGAAATGCATCTATCTACATCAAGCTGTACGAGGGGAAGTCAAGAGGTCGATCCAAGGCTTCAGAAATGACCATGAAGGCTACGTCCTCGCACTCAGAAGAATAAAGTACATGTTTGGTCAACGATCAAGAATTGCAGAGTCCGTCATCACAAAGATTGTCGACTATAAACCAATTGGCAACAGAGATCAAACTTCGCTCACCGAGTTCTACTACACACTAAGTGATTGCTTGGTGACGCTACGAAAACTAAACTATGTTTCCGACCTATACAGCACAGACATACTCCGACAAGCCTGCACCAAACTTCCGCAGTACCTGCTACATAAATGGGCTGATTATTGTCTTACCCTGAGAAGATCCTGTGAACCAAATCTCACCCACTTGGAAGCCTGGCTTCAAGAAAGGATTCTTGCATCCAAAGACTCTTATCTACCAAGAAAGAATGACGATAGAAAGGATCACAGGGACCACAAAGATCATAGAGATTCAAGAAATGGACAAGGACAAGGGAAGCAAAATCAATCACATGACAATGGCCATCGATCGAATTGGTCTGGCAAAATTGGAGATGGAAAACCAACAGGACAACAAGGAACAAAAACAAAATCCAAAGACAACAAGTCAAGCAACAAATGCTACTTATGCAAGGATGAGCATCAAATTCACAAATGTCCAAAATACGTATCACTGGATCAACCAGAACGCTTTGAAATGGCAAAGAAGTTGAATCTTTGCTACAACTGCTTGAAGAAGGATCACTTTACTTCAAAATGCAAATCAAAGAACAATTGTTTTAACGCTGGTTGCGATGAACGTCATCATACCACGCTACATGAATACTTCACTGAACATGTAAAAGAATCATTCTCAGGAAACACTCAAGTTGTTGAACCATCTGGTACAGTGTATCTATCGGTCGTTCCAGTAAAGCTTCAAGGACTGGATTCTTCGTCTATCACTACCTACGCACTTTTGGACACAGGTAGTCAAAGCACTTTGGTCAGAGATGACGTCGCCAAGAAACTCAAACTGAAGAAAAAGACAAGAAGATCACCATAACAACAATCAATGACATTGGGACAAAAACTAAAGTCAAAGAAACGTCAATGCGTGTCGAAAACAGAGACGATGGAATCGGTGTCAACATTGACCACTGCTATATTGTGCCAAAATCAAGCTTCCACATGCCAAAGCAGCAATATCCTTCAACAATGATGAAAAAGATGAAGGAGGAGAAAGGCATAAAACTACACAATGCTCTTTATGAAGAAATTGGAATTCTCATAGGAGCAAACGTTCCATCCGTCCACATACCCTTGGAAGTCAAGGAAGGAGAAAATTCCGAACCACTGGCTATCAAAACAATCTTTGGATGGACCCTCTTCGGTGCCAGTGGACAACCAGAGACGGTATCAATGAACAGAATTGTTATCGAACCAGAAGCTGATCTCCATCACTGTGTACAAAGAATATGGGATCAAGACTTTATTACAAACCCATCAGACCGTGACGAAGCCCTATCGATAGAGGATAAACGGTGTCACGAAAAGCTGGAATCGGAAACTGTTCTCGCTGATGGAAAGTATCAAGTACCAATGCTTTGGAAGAAAGATGTAACACTTTCAAACAACCGTACTGTGGCCGAGAAAAGATTCCACCAACTTCAAAACAAGCTGAGAAGAGAACCAAACCTTCGAAAGCTTTACGACCAAAGTATGACCAAATATCTTGAGATTGGTTATGCAAGAAAGATGACGTCAGAAGAGGCAGCTACCGCACACCCAAGAACATGGTATCTACCGCATTATGGCGTCTTCAACCCAAACAAACCAGGCAAAATTCGTCTTGTGTTTGATGCAGCTGCAAAGTTTCAAGGAACAAGCTTAAACGATGCTCTATACACTGGACCAGACCTGCTTAACAATATGCTTGGAGTACTGATGAGATTCAGAACACACCACTTTGCATTTTCCGCAGACATTGAAGGAATGTTCAATCAAGTGAAAGTCAACCAAGAGGACACACAATCATTGAGGTTCCTTTGGAAAGAAGATATTGACTCACCTGATCAACCAGACACCTATCAAATGTTGGTTCATATCATGGGTGCAACATGCTCACCAACGTGTGCCAATTATGCTCTAAAAAGATGTGCAAGGGATCACTTAGGAGACTTCGACCCAAGCACCATTGAAACAATCTTACGATCGTTCTATGTGGATGACCTATTAAAATCTACAGAAAACATCGAAACTGGTCAACAACTTATCAAAGAAGTTATCGACATCACAAAGCTGGGCGGAAATCGCTTAACCAAATTCGTTAGCAACGACCCAGAACTACTCAAGAATGTACCAGAAGAATTGATATCACCTTCAGTAAACATTCAGATGGAAGATGGACAAAATCATTCTACTAAAGCACTTGGCATCACTTGGAATACCAAAGAAGACGTGCTAACATTCCTGCCAAACATTGTGAACGCTTCTTCAACCAAGAGGGGAATCCTTAGCGTTGTTAGCTCACTGTATGACCCACTGGGGTTTCTTTCACCTTTCACCACTACTGCAAAGATGATACTGCAAGATGTATGGAAAAATGGCACAAATTGGGATGAACCAGTCAACTACGAAATTCAAAGAAAGTGGAACAAATGGCAATCTGGCCTATCCACTATCGACATGTTCAAGTTGGAGAGATGCTACAACATTCCAATATCATCCAAGATTCAACTACATATCTTTGGCGATGCATCAGAAAACGCCTATGGTGCAGTTGCTTATCTCAGAACAACCACAGAACCGATCAACGTTAGCTTTGTATCAGCCAAAGGAAGAGTTGCACCAACAAAACAAGTTCCTCTACCAAGATTGGAATTAAGTGCAGCAACAATTGCAGTACGATTATACAGATTAATCATCAAAGAAATTGACTTGCCAATCGAGGACAGTCATTTTTGGAGTGACTCGACACTGACCCTCCAATACATAACAAATGAAAGGAATCGTTTCAAGACCTTCGTAGCAAACAGAGTCTCAGAAATTCGAGAAGTGACACAACCTACACAATGGCATCACGTTAATGGTGAAGAAAATCCTGGTGACATTACCACAAGAGGAGTCTTCAGCGTAGAAGAACTACTTCATGGAAACAAAAAACGAAGTTGGCTCAAAGGACCATCATTCTTAATGGCAGACGAATCAACTTGGAAGGACAAGAAAATTGAAGAAATCGACCCTGGTGATACCGAAATCAGAAAAACCTTCATTTCAATGATTAGACAGGACAATTCAACCTGGTTACCTTACACAGATTACTCAAACTTTAACAAGATTGTACGTTACATGGCTTGGGTTCTTCGTTATACCCGTAACCTTCGAGCAGAAGCTAAAAGGAAACGTGAGAATTCCAAGAAGAAACGTGACAAAGGAAAACCTTACCTAACACCAGAAGAAATCAAAGCTGCAACAATTATCGTCATCAAGGATGTTCAGCTATCAGAATTCGATGAAGAAATCGATGACCTTACAAAGAAACAGGAAGTTGAAAAGGAGAGCAAACTCTATCAATTCAAACCATTCCTGGACAAAAATGGCATCTTGAGAATCGGCGGTAGACTTAAGAATGCCCCTGTCTCATTTGAAGCAAAACATCAAATTGTTATCCCCAAAGGACATGTTGCGTCACTTATTGCTGAGAAATATCACAAAGAGAATGGTCACAGTGGTGTAAATCAAACCTTATCCGAAGTTAGACAGAAATATTGGATATTATGTGGAAGGCAAGTAATCAAAACAGTCATCAAAGCATGCGTGGAATGTCAAAGATTTAAAAACAAACCTGAGATTCCAATGATGGCTGACTTACCTAACAGCAGAATGCAACTCAACCAACCACCATTCACCAATACTGGTGTGGATTTCTTTGGACCAATTCTCGTTAAACAAGGTCGCAAACGTCTGAAGCGCTGGGTTTCACTATTTACATGCATGACGGTCCGATGCGTCCATCTTGAAGTTGTAGAAAGTATGGAAACTGACGATTTTTTAAACGCACTCCAACGCTTCATCAGTCGCAGACAGAAACCAAGGAAGCTGCTCTCGGATTGTGGCTCAAACTTTAAAGGTGCGGTAAACGAGCTCAAAGAAGAACTAAGAAAATTGAACCAGCACAAGATTGGGGAATTTTGTTCACTCAGGGAGATTGAATGGCAATTCAACCCTCCATCGGCGCCACACATGGGTGGAGCCTGGGAACGACTAGTTCGAACCGTCAAAACAAGCATGAAATTCACCTTGAAGAATCTAATATTAACCGAATTTCAACTTATGACATTCATAACTGAAGTGGAAAATATCGTGAACAGTCGTCCACTAACTCCAATCAGTGAAGATCCTAAAGACTTAGAGGCACTAACACCGAACCACCTGCTAAAAGGATTCAACAACGCAGAAGTCCTACTCAATACAGACAAAGATTTGGACATAACAAAATGCTATCGCAAACGATGGAAGCACATTCAGATGTGCTTAGAACACTTCTGGAATAGATGGAGATCTGAATATCTCCCAACACTGACAACAAGAGGCAAATGGGTCGAAGAAAGGAGAAACCTGCAAGTTGGTGATATGGTCCTCCTGCACATGGATGCACCAAGAGGACAATGGCCACTTGGTATTATTGTGGAAACAATACCCGGACGAGACAATCGAATTCGAATGGCGTATGTAAAGACGAATGCTGGTACATACCTCCGACCCGCTTCGAAGATTTACAGACTTGAACTTCCCAACGTTCGTTAAGGGGAGGGGTATATTGTAAAACATCTTGTGTTATTACTGACTTCGACGCACGCTCCACCAAAGGAGCTTTTCTTTGTGTTTAATTGCTGCTGAACTGACGTCATTTTCCCAAATGACATGCGGAATTTTGTTTACATTTAAAATGAATAGTTTATTTGATACACGTATTAATTCCCAAATGACTTACAAGAATTTGTTTGTAATTTATCTAGTCATTAGGGATTTCTAGCTTATCTAGAAATCCCTCCTATTTCTTTTCTATGATTGTATTCCCTAATGACATTGTTAGATATTTTGACATGTTGATATGCTATAAAAGCTGTGGAAATTTTCATTTAATCAGAGAAGGTTGTGAGGGTAGCTCACGCCACATTTTGAAACGGTTTTTTAACAGAAGAAACTTATATCAAATCATTGAACAACCTCACAACACTCATTCTCTACAATGTGTATTAGAACAACCTTTAATAGACCAAATCAAACCATAAAAACTATTATTTTCCCCAATTAGATAACGTTTAAAGGTGTTTTGAGGGTGTAAAAAGTGAAAATTTTTCTTCGTCGCCCAACCATGTTAAATGGCTCACCGGGGCCCATGAATCTGCATCCTCTCTTCTCTCTCTCTCTCTCTCTCTATTGTAAAAATTGTTTGCTGAAGGGTACAAAGATTTTCTTGAAATAGTTGGTCGACATCAATGATCTTTGAAATTAATGATTTTTGCCATTTTCAGCAGAGACTTATTTTTACAAGTTCTGTCCACATCCAAAATCAATGTCATAAGCATGAAACCTTACTTGTGTTTTACTGCCTAAATTCTCTACTTGGGAAGACCACTTGCTTGACCTAACTTAAACTAGGACTACAATCAGAAAACATTCCCAGTTCAAATCTACCCAATATAATGTTGGTGGCAAGGATATCAAACCAATCGTTGTACTCTGTTATCGTCAAACTCTAAAAATAAAAATCTGAGGGGGGACTCCTCTTTTTTTTCATTTTAAGGGGGGGGACAAAACCTGTTCAAAAATTTCCAAGTAGACCTGAACCGGATCGGATTCGATTAGGGGATCCCCAGTGCGTTAATGAGCTCTAAAGCGCCCTTAGAGCATTCTTGAGGCTTGGCTAAAGGTGCAAAAGTAAAGCAGCACCACCCAAAAGCATAGCATAGCATTACTAACATCCGCTCCACGGCACCGGGAGCTCCCAGGGGGTCCCTCATCCAAGTACTATGCTTAACTTCCGTGGGGTATGCCTGGAGTGCTTTTTCTGGCTATTTGTACCTTGCTAAGAGCCGACTAAGCAGTCAGGCAAAGTTCTCCGGTGAGACCGACTAAATAGTCAGGCAAAGTTCCCCGGTGGGACCGATTGAGGCCTCTACAGCCCTCCACAGCCACCGTAGCCTATCGGTCCCCTTTGGATACACTCTTCTTTGCTCTCCCTCAAAGCCAGCACCCTCTGTCAGTCCTCCAAAGCCTTTAAAAGGCTTGGAAAGGCTTGAAAATTGGCGAAAATTGGTCAAAATTGGAAAAAATGACCTCCTTTGGGTCCTGGTCGGGGTTCCAGGGGGTTCAATCGGTGCCCATTGGTCAGGGGGGTAGTGAGGGTACACGCCTGCACCGGTGAGGGTCCTTCAAAGTTCCTCAAAGTGTCTTCAAAACCCGGCAAAAATTGCCGAAAATGACCTCCTTTGGGTACCAGCCCCGGTGGGATCAATTGAGGCCTCTACAGCCCCCAACAGACCTTCGGACCGCTTCGGATACCCTCTGCCTTGTCTTCCCTCAAAGCCAGCACCCTCCATCAGTCATCCGAAGCCTTTAAAAGGCTTAGAAAGGCAGAAAGGCTTGAAAATTGTTCAAAATTGGAAAAAAAAAATGACCTCCTTTGGGTACCACCGTGGACGGCCCCTGGGGGTCCCGGCTGGTGTGCTGGGGGGTCTAATTAGTGCTCACTGGTCAGCGGGATGTGATAGTACACGCCTGCACCGTTAGGGGTCCTTCAAAGTTCCTCAAAGTGCCGTCAAAAGCCGGCAAAAATTGCCAAAAATGTCCTTCTCAATTGAGACTGTTACACCCCTATCTCACCAGGAAAAATCGCCGCTGAGACTAATTGAGGCCTATACAGCCCTCCACAGCCCCCCATAGCCCTTCGGACCCCTTTGGATACCCTCTGCCTTGCTCTCCCTCAAAGCCAGCACCCTCCATCAGCGCCCCGAAGCCTTTAAAAGGCTTGGAAAGGCTTGAAAATTGGCGAAAATTGGTCAAAATTGGAAAAAATGACCTCCTTTGGTACCACCGTGGACGGCCCTTGGAGGTCCCGGCCGGGGTTCCGGGGAGTTCGATCGGTGCCAACTGGTCAGGGGGGATGTGATGGTACACGCCTGAACCAGTGGGGGTCCTTCAAAGTTCCTCAAATCGTCGTCAAAAGCCGGAAATAATTGGAAAATTGGTTAAAATTGGGAAAAATACCTCATTTGGGTACCACCGTGGACGGCCCCTGGGGATTCCGGGAAGTCCAATCAGTGCCCACTGGTCAGGAGAGGATGAGAGGGTACACGCCTGCACCAGTGGGGGTGCTTTAAAGTTCCTCAAAGTGTCGTCAAAGGCCGGCAAAAATTGCCAAAAATTACCTCCTTTGGGTACCAACCCCGGTCAGACCAATTGAGAGGCCTCTAAAAGCCCCCACAGCCCTTCGGACCACTTTGGATACCCTCTGCCTTGCTCTCCCTCATAGCCAGCACCCTCCATTAGTCATCCAAAGCCTTTAAAAGGCTTTGGAAAGGCTTGAAAAGGCTTGAAAATTTGTAAAAATTCGTCAAAATTGGGAAAAAAAATGACTTTCTTTGGGTACCACCGCGGACGGCCCCTGGGGGTCCCGGCCGGGGTTCCAGGGGGTCTGACTGATGCCAACTGGTTAGGAGGGTACACGCCTGCATCGGTGCAGGTTCTTCAAAATTTCTTTTCAAAGTATCGTCAAAAGCCGGCAAAACTCGCTCCGTGGACCGATTTCGGCGCCTCCTGGACAGCAAACGGGGGTTCCCAAACGGTCCCCCGGACCTAGGCCTGAAAGGGTGACACACATGCTTTGCATATCGATCGGTTTGGATGTGTGCTGTATCCTGGGCGTTTCACTATAAAGGGATATCCGCATGCCCAAAAATCGCCATTTTGACCCGCTGGAAGGCCCTGTCCGGGTCAGGAACAGGCCAACGGGGTTCGTACGGGTCGGGACCGATGTCCTGCATCTATCCCAGCCCATCAGAACAATAAAGAAGGCCGTCCGGCTTCAAGCGTGCCTTAAAACCGGATATTTAGAAAGTTGGTATTAAAGGTTTTCCGGATTCGTTTCTGACTTTCACGGGCCTTCGGAAGGCCCAGCCGGGCTGGAATGGTCGAAGGCACCCTTCTGCTTTGTTCTCAGACCGTTTTCAACGTTAAGGAAGGCTTCCACGACTTTTGGCGGACTCCAGACCGAGCTATGATTACGGTGCTTTTAAAAAGGGCATTTCCGGAATTTCCTGAGCCAGGAAAAGCCGGTATAATACCCCAAACGACCCAAATCGCCAGTATTTATGCCCGGACATCTTTTCCGCTTTTCGAGTTCATTATAACAAGCCTTGGGGGCCTTGCAGAAGCCTCCAAGGGTTTCAGAAAGTCACGAGTTCCGGAGGTTTGCCGGGAAGTTCCGGAGGGGTCCGAAAAGTCCGGAACACGCGGAATTGGGTCGGGCCACATCTAAGGAAGGTGTGGTATAAATATGAAGCACAACGGACTAGTGGTTGGTGAACTACGGTCGATAGACCGTCTGGCTACTTTGGCTTACTTGCCAATTCTATGCTCCACGCCCTACTTTGAGTGACTGTGACGTCATTTTAAGGCTTTCAAATATAGACGCAAGTTTGCAGGAAAAGTGAGTTTATCAAAGCGAGAAAGTTGACTTTTATCTAAGTGAAAAAAATGAGTTTATCTAAGCGAGAAAATTGACTTTTATCTAAGCGAAAAAAATGAGTTTATCTAAGCGAGAAAATTGATTTTCATCTAAGCGAAAAAAATGAGTTTATCTAAGCGAAAAAAGTGAATTTATCTAAGCGAAAAAAAGTGAGTTTATCTAAGCGAAAAAAGTGAGTTTATCTAAGCGAGAAAAGTGAGTTTATCTAAGCGAGAAAATTGACTTTTATCTAAGCGAGAAAAGTGAGTTTATCTAAGCGAGAAAATTGACTTTTATCTAAGCGAAAAAAATTAGTTTATCTAAGCGAGAAAATTGACTTTTATCTAAGCGAAAAAAATGAGTTTATCTAAGCGAGAAAATTGACTTTTCTCTAAGCGAAAAAAATTAGTTTATCTAAGCGAGAAAATTGACTTTTATCTAAGCGAAAAAAGTGAATTTATCTAAGCGAAAAAAAGTGAGTTTATCCAAGCGAAAAAAGTGAGTTTATCTAAGCGAGAAAAGTGAGTTTTTCATATATGCGTATTTTAGTATATATCACTCAAGGAAAGGCATCACCCCAGTCAATGGCATATAATGGAAGCATGATATCCCTTTGATTTTGCTCAGTGTAAGAAAAGTGCAATATTTTTCTCCAAATGCTGAAAACCATGAATCTTACTAAAATCTTGGACTCGTCCATGGACTCATTCTTTTGAATATTAGATTCTTCCTGAAACATAATTTGAGCCTTTAGGAAAAAAAAGATTCTAAGAAAATGTAAGAATCTTACAGTTTTTCCGACAAAATCTTATTGAAAACTTGCTTGCTAGAACGTGTTTGTTCTATTATATTACACGTGCATATTCTGACATTGTCTTTTAATTACTTGCAAGATCTTGTAAGAGAGTTTATAATTTCTTGTAAGATTATTGAAAAGTTCTTGACATAAGAGCTTGAAAGGCCTTCTAAGATCCTTTCAGGTATTTTGACCAGGCTAAGTACAATTGGATATCGCCAATGACATATTTTGAGGATAAGTGAAGGAACAATTATATTGCTAACGTTGAGATGTGTTTTGCATAATAAGTTATGTTACAAGATTATATCAAAGACGTGACTATATATTTTGAGTTGAGCTTTGAAAGATTGCTCCACATCAAATTCATTCAAAATTTTAGTTTTTTCATGTTATTTCAAATAACTTGTTACTGTGAATTAATTTAGAATAAACCAGCTGCGCTGGAAGCTCCGGCTTAAGAGATTAAAAGATGTGAAAGATGAGCTTGTTGAGTTAGTTGTGTTAGAATGTTGCCCACAAACTACTAATCAGAACAGATCAGAAAGCAAAGTAATAATTCTATTGCAGAGCGAGTATGAGAAATAATCTTAACAAATAAATAAACCAGCTGGAAGTTTAGCTCTTCTAAGTGATTACACATGCACTTTCTTGCCTAAAGAACCAACCCCACCCCCGCCCACTCATCCTCGACTAAAAAGTTCGAAAAATTGGAGCTAAAGGAGATGAACATTTAGAAGTGAATATTTCCAAGTTCTTATACTAGCTATAAGCAAAAAGCTCGTACCCAAAAATTTTAAAAATGTCAAAAAATGAAGGTCTTCAAATCTCTCTAAAACCTATTTTTTATGGGAAGCTATGGTATTTTGTAGCAAAAAGCAAAAAAAAATAGAGCTTAACCTCGCTTTAGAAATTTTTTATCGCATTTTTTAGGTTTTTGTAAAATCGCAGGCCAAAATAGGAGAAAAAATCATCAAGTTTTGCATTTTCTTCTCATTGACTTCATTTTTAACCCCTACTTTTAACCATTTTTGAAATCTACATAAAATTTCCGACAATTTGATATATAACATGCATATGTTCCCGAAAAATCAACATAGGCTAAATCTGAGCCTGCTGCTACGGTACTGAAAAAACTGCTTTGGAATGATGTCCTTATTACAGGGTTTTTTTTTCAGGTATAGATTCAAAAAACTTACCAAAAGGCCTCTTTTGCAAGCTGAGTCAACTTTCTATAGGACTTGGACTGGTTAATCTATGATTTGAGGCTTTCAAATCCATTTTTTCACTGACTAGTACTAGGTCAGAGTTTTTGTCACGCCGTGACGGAAAATTTTCAATAGCCTGTAAAAATCTATGAGAGTGGAATCAGGCCTTAATTTTCTCCATGAAACATCAACCATATAGTGTTAATCAGAAACCTAAAATAGAAATTCAAAAATCAACCCACAAGATTTTCTGTAGCCCTTTTTAGTTTTTGTCACGCCGTGACGGAAAATTTGGGCCTATGTCAAAATTCCCCTATCTTTTCGTCAATTGTACTTGAATTGAGATTTCTTTGCTTGAAAATTCTTCAAATAGGTAGAGTATATCAGAATATGCAAAAAATAGAGTCAAAAATGCAGAATTACAATGAACTAGAGGTCCTGCAAGGTGGATTTTCTCATTTTTGATCAAAATGTTTCGTAGACTAATTTTGGAAAAACCCGTTTTTTTTTTAGGATTTAGCTCATGTTTTAACTTTCTAAGTTTATTTTTCTCATTCTAGTATGTATTTCTGACAACTTTACATTAAAATTATAATATTTCTTACAAATTCAGGAAAATAATTACATATTTCTCATTTATGATTTTTAGCGTTTCATCACTTTTTTGGCCAAAAATGGGTCATTTTTAGGCCGAAATCCAAAAAAACCGGAATATTAACTTGAAAATAACCCTATTATGTTATATATCAGTGGAAGCGGAATTTTGAGTAGATTTTGAATATGCAAGTTTCATGTCCTGAAAAAGAACTCAACTCAAATTATTATGCTTTAACAGCTAAAAATAGACATGGGTACGAGCTTTTTGCTTATGGCTTACTGTAAATTAATTTTTTTCTAAACTTGCCAATAGCGAAGCCATGATGCGCCGTTGATTTGATTGGTCCGGATAAAATTTTGGGGAGAAAAATAGCCTAAATTAGAGGCCACGGCTGGGATAATACTTGGAAGAGTAGGATAAACTAAATAAAATGGTACAATAGTGTGTATGTTATAAATAGTGGTATATTTGGAAAAAACCTGTTTCCTGTTTGAAAAATCTTCAAAAGGAATGGTCGCCCCAGCCAATGAAATTACTTTATTCGTAGAAATTTTAGCGAGACTAATTTTAGCGTTTTAGCGAGTTCTCCCTATTTTCGCTAAAATAAATCTCGCTAAAATTTCTACGATTAAAGTATGACAAAGTCCAAAAAATAATTTTCAGTTACAACACTGTGAAAATTTCTCCGATCTTGTTCAAATTTACACAGGAATTGTTTTTTAGTATACTTTACTGAATTCTCATAGTGATATGTTTGTAAAAAATCTGTGTCGGGTTTGAAAAATCAAAAGGAACGGTCGCAAGCCGCGATGAAATTACGACAAAGTCCAAAAACGATCATTTCAGCCATAACACTGCGACAATTTCTCCAATCTTGTACAAATTTAAAAAGGAATTGTGTTTTCGTATCCTTTACTGAATCCTCATAGCGATATGTTTGTAAAAAATCTGTGTCGCGTTTGAAAAATCAAAAGGAACGGTATCGCCAGCCGCAATGAAATTACGACAAAGTCCAAAAAATAATTTTCAGTTATAACACTGTGAAAATTTCTCCGATCTTGTTCAAATTTACACAGGAATTGTGTTTTAGTATACTTTACTGAATTCTCATAGTGATATGTTTGTAAAAAATCTGTGTCGGGTTTGAAAAATCAAAAGGAACGGTTGCAAGCCGCGATGAAATTACGACAAAGTCCAAAAACGATCATTTCAGCCATAACACTGCGAAAATTTCTCCAATCTTGTTCAAATTTAAAAAGGAATTGTGTTTTCGTATCCTTTACTGAATTCTCATAGCGATATGTTTGTAAAAAATCTGTGTCGGGTTTGAAAAATCAAAGGAACGGTCGCCAGCCGCGATGAAATTACGACAAAAAGTCCAAAAACGATCATTTTCAGCCATAAAACTGTGAAAATTTCTCCATTCTTGTTCAAATTTACACAGGAATTGTGTTTTAGTATTCTTTATTGAATTCTCATAGTGATATGTTTGTAAAAAATATGTGTCGGGTTTGAAGAATCAAAAGGAACGGTCGCCAGTCAACAATAATAATGATGAATACAAAACAGGATCATTTTCAGCCATAAACATAACACCACAAAAACTACTCAGATCGTTTTCAAATTTTCACTGTAATGTAGTAATTTTAGTATTCTCTTTTAAATTCCAATGGATGTGTGTTTGAAAGTTTCATTGTCAAGTTACCAACAGAATTTTATGGTTAGCCATCATGCAAGATTTTTTAAGCACTCGATCAGCTGACGATTCATGGCCAAAATTTCTCCAAAGTCTTTCCACATTGTTAGAGAGCCAGTATGCATCAAACTTCTCATAAATCATGTCCAAAAATCATGAATAATGAGAAAATGATCAATTTTCACTGAGATTTGCCAGTATTTGCTACACAGTCACTTTCGGCAGCCATCTTTTTCTTAAATACTTTCGGCCAATCAAATCAAAGTATTATTTGAATCAGGTAATCCGTTTTTATTAAATCGGAATAGATCATCGGATAGATAACAAACAAAAAATGTCTTGAGCGTCGTCGTCGCGGACGAGAGAGAATTTAAGGCTCCTAGGCCGGAGCAAAAATGATGAATGCT